>NC_048583.1:26880416-26992916 GCF_013265735.2 Oncorhynchus mykiss | reverse complement strand
TTTGACACCAATCCATGTGTTAAATGTGGTTACGTTTATGCTACCTACCCTTTAAACATTGGGTAAGAACCACTAGGCGAGTTACATACTGTCTAACTGACTGTAGTGCATGCTAATGAGCAGGATAAAAACAGATGATATGGAAGAGGACTGGGGCTGAAGGGATAAGGCAATGATTCAATCCAGGACTTTATCAATAGCATTTCCTCGATTGCATAATGTCCTTTCTCCTCGAATTCCTTCTCAAAACGCATTGGGAGGTTCTGTCCCTCGGACCTCCTTCTCAAATGCGTTTTGAGAAGGTGAGAGCAGAGAGGACACAAGGAATTGAGGAAACACTGTTGAGACAGAGCCCTGGGGAGTGCTGCCGGGGAGCGGGACAATCGAGTTGGATAGAGGGGGAACAAAAATTGCAAAGATGTGCCCTGTACCCAACTCTGTGAGCGGGACTCACCTCGTTGACCAGGAACTGGAGCTGAATGACAGCTGCACCACTCTCATGTTGACAGTAACACTCCACACCCGCACGGCCAAAACTAAACAGCTCAGTCAAGGAACAGACCATACAGGAGAGATGGACATGTATTCATCATCAGCATCTGGGTTTATAGACATCCCCAGGGGAAATTAGATTTGTCACCAGCAAGACACATACCGCACCAGCCATCGTGTAAATATTTTGTGTAAATACCCATTCTGGCAGGGTTCAAGGAAACAATGAGGAAAACAATACAGATACATAGTATTTAAAAAGGGAGGCATGGTAGTACTGTATCCGACTGGCACATGGGGATCCTCCTATGCTTAGACCATGTTGCATTCAACTTCAGCAACATCTGTATGATGTATTTTCCCTGAGCCCAAGAGCAGTTGAATGAGAAAGTCAAGACTCGCTGCTTCCCTCCCTTAGCTTTTAAAACAACAGTGACTGACTCCGCTCCACACAACAACTATATATGTTCATATGACTGACTAAATACAAGTGAGGGAGTTATAAATAAAAACCAGTAGACCATGACAGTGTTACTTATTCATAACTCTATGGAAGCCAATTAGACAGGCAGCACAAGGCTACTACAGCGTCTCAGCTCTCTCTCGCTCTCTCTCTCTGTGTGTGTCCCAAATGGCACTCTTCCCTAGTGCACTACCTGTGACTAGGGCTCTGGTCAAAAGTAGTACACTATATAGGGAATAGGGTGCCATTTGGGATGCAAGCTGTAGGGTCATTCAAGTCAGATGTTTCCTGTCTGCTGACACTGTGAAACTACGTATGACCCCAAGTCCACTGATATACTGTACATAACTGCCAAGCAACCATGGGAACAGTCCTGTGAGAAATAATTCACTGTGGAATTGAGCCAATAGCAGTCTCAAAATGACTGCAGATTAAATTAGATTTAGCTTAAAAATACATAAAGGGCCAATCTGTAGTTTGTTTACAACTACATTGTCTATAAACAAAAGGATAAAACAAGCTTATATGTTGGTTTCTAATGGGGTTAGAATGTTTAACTAAGCTAGGGCGGCATTTATAAGTTATAAAGCCTCCTTAATGTACCTGGTCGTGAAAATGAAAAGAGCACCAGACGACAGACATGCTCAGAGATAAGGCCTGCGGTACTGTATATCAAATAAAATGTATTTATATAGCCCTTCATACATCAGCTGATATCTCAAAGTGCTGTACAGAAACCCAGCCTAAAACCCCAAACAGCAAGCAATGCAGGTGTAGAAGCACAGTGGCTAGGAAAAACTCCCTAGAAAGGCCAAAACCTAGGAAGAAACCTAGAGAGGAACCAGGCTATGAGGGGTGGCCAGTCCTCTTCTGGCTGTGACAGGTGGAGATTATAACAGAACATGGCCAAGATGTTCAAATGTTCATAAATGACCAGCATGGTCAAATAATAATAATCACAGTAGTTGTCGAGGGTGCAGCAAGTCAGCACCTCAGGAGTAAATGTCAGTTGGCTTTTCATAGCCGATCATGAAGAGCATCTCTACCGCTCCTGCTGTCTCTAGAGAGTTGAAAACAGCAGGTCTGTGACAGGTAGCACGTCCGGTGAACAGGTCAGGATTCCAGAGCCGCAGGCAGAACAGAACAGAATGAGTGTATGATAGACTGACCAGGTGAATCCAGATGAAAGCTATGATCCCTTATTGATGTCACCTGTTTAAAGCAGTGTTGATGCAGCGGAGGAAGACAGGTTAAATAACAATTTCCAAGCCTGGAGACAATTAAGAAATAGATTGTGTACGTGTGCCATTCGGAGGGTGAATGGGCAAGACAAAGGATTTAAGTGCCAGTCAGCCAACTGACAGTCCAGCACCCAACGCACAACTCATCGTACCTTGACATGAATGTGGTATGGCAGTCGACAACCTTAAGAGTTCCATTTATTTCAGAAAAAAAAGAAAAAAAGAAATTGGTTGCGGTGGGCTAAGGAACTCAAACACTGAGGTGGAAAAACATTGCCTGGTCTGATGGATCCCGGTTCCTGCTGTTTCACGCCCATGGGAGGACTCGGGTATGGAGAAAACCATGAGTACATGCATCCAACATGGTGCGTGTCAACATTGCAGGCTGGCGGTGGTGTGGGGTCTGTTTTCATGGCAGACATTGGGCCCCTTGATAAAAAAGTGGAGCAACGTTTTGAATGCCACAGGACATCATTGCCAATCATGTGCATCCAAAATCGATATTTTCAGCAAGATAATACCCCAATGCCACTAACAGTTCAACTTGACACAACTGCGGGAAGCATTGCTGTCAACATGGGCCAGCATCCCTGAGGAATGCTTTCGACACCAACGAATTGAGGCTGTTCTGCGGGCAAGAGGGAGAGCAACGCAACATAAGGATGATGTTCCTAATGTTTTGTACACTCGGTGTACTTGCTACTGTGTCGTTAGCTTGGATCTGGACAGACACACTGAAATAATGTCTGTTTGAACAGGATTAACAACAGCTATAAATCAAACAACCTCCGAATGCCTTGAACAAACTAAGGTGGGGTTACACTACAGACCAACAGAGTGCCATTAACCAGGCAGCCTCCACTGTTAGGCATCACAATAGCATCTGATCAGAGGGCTATAAAGTCACTTGATGATGAGTTGCAATGGCAGTGAAGTAGACACATGTAGTTCCTATGACAGCATCAGCATCTCCTTTCTAGTTGAGAGGCACTGTTCTTAGTAGCAGACTTGGGTTCCAATACTATTTGATAACAGTTGAAATACTTGATCTGTAATTGATTGAGTCTGCCTGGCTTAATTAGACCAATAGCATAGACCCAAAACTGTAAATCCCACCCATCTGACAAGCTCTCAAAGCATTTTTAACATTTCAAATAGCACACTGAACAAAAATATAAAAACGCAACGTGGAACAATTTCTAAGATTTTACTGAGTTACAGTTCAAATAAGGAAATCAGTCAATTGAAATAAATTCATTCGGCACTAATCTATGGATTTCACTTGACTGGGAATATAGATATGCATCTGTTGGTCACAGACACCTTACAAAAAAAGGTAGGGGCGTAGATCAGAAACCCAGTCAGTACCTGGTGTGACCACCATCAGCATCATGCAGCACGGCACATCTCCTTCGTATAGAGTTGATCAGGCTGTTGTGTGAGACAACATGCCACAATCCTCTTCAATGGCTGTGCAAAGTTGCTGGATATTGGCAGGAACTGGAAACACGCTGACGTACACGTTGATTCAGAGCATCCCAAATATGCTCAATGGGCAGTGAGTATGCAGGCCATGGAAGAACTGGGACATTTCAGCTTCCAGGAATTGTGTACAGATCCTTGCGACATGGGGCCGTGCATTTTCATGCTGAAACATGAGGTGATGGGGGCGGATAAATGTCACAACAATAGGCCTCAGGATCTCGTCACGGTATCTCTGTGCATTCAAATTGCCATCAATAAAATACAATAGTGTTCGTTGTCCGTAGCTTATGCCTGCCCATACCATAACCCCACCGCCACCATGGGGCACTCTGTTCACAACGTTGACATTAGCAAACCGCTAGCCCACACGACACCATACTCAGTCACTGTACAGTTGAAAACGGGGTTAATCCGTGAAGATCACACTTCTCCAGCATGCCAGCAAAGGTGAGCATTTTCCCACTGAATTCAGTTACGACACCAAAATGCAGTCAGGTCAAGACCCTGGTGAGGACGATGAGCATGCAAATGAGCTTCCCTGAGACGGTTTCCACAGTTTCATCCGTTTTCCAGGTGAAGAAGCCAGATGTGGAGGTCCTGAGCTGGCATGGTTGAGGCCATTTGGAAATACTGACAAATTCTCGACAACTTATGGTAGAGAAATGAACATTAAATTCTCTGGCAACAGCTCTGGTGGACATTCCTGCAGTCAGAATACTAATTGCACACTCCCTCAAACTTACGACATCTGTGGCATTGTGTTCTGTGACAAAACTGCACTGTTTAGTCAGCTTATTGATATGCCACACCCGTCAGGCACACATTTGTGCATCACATTTGAAAGAAGCTTTTTGTGCACGTGGAACATTTCTTGGATTTATTTTATTTCAGCTCATGAAACCAACACTTTACATGTTGTGTTTATATTTTTGTTCAGTATATTTTAACCCAGGCATGCTACACCACAGAGAGAGAAAGGCTATTCCACCAACTGACAGATAAAGAGACACTTCCTCATTGGTAAACCACAGTGGTTCGCCTTGCAGCATTTCACAACAGCAAGAGGGTTCATATCAGATGACAACATGATGACAATCATAAGACAAGAATCTGCATATCTCAATCACATGGAAATGTACAAACAATAATGTGTTTCAATAGAAAACCAAACAGATTACAATATAACACAACATGCAAAGAACTTGCTCTTCTGCTATTTGACATTTGTGAAGTAGGAACTAGTGTCAAACGCCTCAGAATCTGTAACCGGTAACAGTACTATAAACTGGGTGGTTTGAGCCCTGAATGCTGATTGCCTGATAATGGAATTAACAAAACATTACTTTTTTTGTGCTTCATTTAGGTTGGTAACCAGTTTATAATAGCAATAAGGCACCTCACAAGTTTTTGATATATGGCCATTATATCACGCCGCAACAGCGTGCACAAGAACAGCTCTTGGCCGTGGTATATTGGCCATATACAGTGCATTCGTAAAGTATTCAGACCCCTTGACTTTTTCCACATCTTGTTACGTTACAAGCCTTATAATAATTTATTAAATACAACATTTTCCTCATCAATGTACACACAATAACCCATAGTGACAAAGTGAAAACAGGTTTAGATTTTTCTTGAAAATGTATAAAAAAATAAAACAGAAATACCTTATTTAAATAAGCATCAGACCCTTTCTTATGAGATTTAAAATTTAGATCAGGTGCATCCTGTTTCCATTGATAATCTTTGAGATGTTTCTACAACTTGATTGGAGTCCACCTGTGGTAAATTCAATTGATTGGACATGATTTGGAAAGGCACACACCTGTCGATATAAGGTCCCACAATTGACAGTGCACTTCAGAGAAAAATCCAAGCCAGGAGGTGGAAGGAATTGTCCGTAGAGGTCCGAGACAGGATTGTGTCGAGGCACAGATCTGGGGACGGGGACTAAAAAATGTCTGCAGCATTGAAGGTCCCAAAGAACACAGTGGCCTCCATCAGTCTTAAATTGAAGAAGCTTAGAACCACCAAGACTCTTCCTAGAGCTGGCTGGCCGGCCGGCCAAACTGAACAATCGGGGGTGAAGGGCCTTGGTCAGGCAGGTGACCAAGAACCCGATGGTCACTCTGACAGAGCTCCAGAGATCCTCTGTGGAGACGGGAGAACCTTCCAGAAGGACAGCCATCTCTGCAGCACTTCACCAATCAGGCCTGTATGGTAGAGTGGCCAGACAGAACCTACACCTCAGTAAATGGCATATGAAAGCCCACTTGGAGTTTGCCAAATGGCACCTAAAGGACTCTCAGACCAGGAGAAAAAAATATTGAACTCTTTGGCCTGAATGCCAGGTATCACATCTGGAGGAAACCTGGCACCATCCCTACGGTGAAGCATGGTGGTGGCAGCATCATGCTGTGGGAATGTTTTTCAGCAGCAGGGACTGGGAGAGGATTCAGAACAGAGGGAAAGATGAATGGAGCAAAATAGAGGAGATACTTGATGAAAACCTGCACCAGCGCTCAGGACCTCAGACTGGGGTGAAGGTTCACCTTCCAACAGGACAACAACCCTAAGCACACAGTCAAGACAACGCAAGAGTGGCTTGGGACGAGTCTCTGAATGTCCTTGAGTAGCCCGGACTTGAACCCGATCAAACATCTCTGGAGAGACCTGTAAATAGCTGTGCAGCGAAGCTTCCCATCCAACCTGGCAGAGCTTGAGAGGATCTGCAGATAAGAATGGGAGAAACTCCCCAAATACAGGTGTGCCAAGATTGTAGCGTCATATCCAAGAAGACTCGAGGCTGTAATCGCTGGCAAAGGTGTTTCAACAAAGTACTGAGTAAAGGGTCTGAATACTTAAGTAAATGTTATTATTTTTTATTTGTAATACATTAGCAAAAAATGGCTAAACCTGTTTTTGCTTTGTCATTATGGGGTACTGTGTGTAGATTGAAGGGGGGGAAACTATTTTAGTATACGGCTAACGTAACAAAATGTGGAAAAAGTCCAGGGCGTCTGAATACTTTCTGAATGCACTGTACCACACCACCTTGGGCCTTATTTTTTAATTAGACTACTACTGCAAGTTTCATACATACACATATACACACACAGTAGTAAAGGTTCCCCTGGAGCAAATTAGGGTGAAGTGTCTTGCTCAAGGACACGTCGACAGATTTTTCACCTTGTCGGTTTGGGTATTGACAACCGCAACCTTTCGGTTGCTGGCCCAACACTCTAACCTCTAGGCTACCTGTCTCCAAGAGTCATAGAAATAAAGCTATTAGATAAGTAGTGGAAATGTCCATGAAATATAGAGGAAAACACTGTGGTAGTATAGATAGATCTATCAAATGTAGACCATTTTAGACCACTAAAACATGGAGGAGTGTGTGTTTATGTTCTTTAGGAGGTGGATTATAACCAAACAATGGTCCTAGGATACAGACTGGGACTGACAAAGGAATAGAGCAACCCATCCCTATAAATAACAAACATATGGTAAATGGCTGCTCATATATTGGCTTTGTTTAAATCAGTTAAGGTCATTGAGAACACATTATCTTTTACAATAACGACCTACCCAAGGAGCAATGAGATGCTCCTGATGACATACAGTAGACTGTGTTACTTTGCGTTGTGCAAAGCGAACATTTTCTAAACTAGAGCATGACATGATGCCAAAAAAAGACTGTCTGAGAACAATATAAACTGGTGCCATGCCATTGAATGACCTTCAAAGCAACACGTTTACCCAAGCCAAGCTTAACTGACTGAGCCTTTAGGGAGTTGTACAAATCCAACAGCTATTTTATTCTCCAGGCTTATGTTTCACCAATGAGGACCGGGACCCTGCCTGGGACTGCAGCATGTAGCCAGCAGCTTGGCTGTGTGCGCTCTCACACGGTCTGACAGACATGCACAGCAGGACCAGATGTTCAAAGCACATAGCCTAGGCCATGAGGTGGAACTGGGCCGGCATACACCAGGCAGCACAGTGGAGGAGCTTGGGCCAGGTTGGCTCCCCAGGATATGGCAGCAGAGCAGAGCTGAACAGCTCATCATGTCATGGTAGAGATATTACTAATGAGTCTGAGGGTGCGTCCAAAACGGCATCCTATTCCCTATATAGTGAACCTGACTCTGCTGCTCAGAGAAACATGTGCTACTACTGGGTAATCCTCTATAACCACAATTTCCTAATGTATTGAACTTGAGGATCTTACACTGAAGCCAATATAAGGTCCCATATAACTATGAACAGAGAATCTCCATTGAGCATGCTTTTTAATCCTGGACAAGGCTTAACCCTGTCTGGGAAACTGGCCATAAATGAATAATGTCAGAGATAGGTCTAATTGCACTGGGATTGCTAATACTGTTTGTTGAGTTCCCTATTTAAAGACAAAAAAAGATACAGTCTCACAGCTCCGCTCTGAGTCCCGACAGCCAGAATCTTCTGCACAGGGTCAAAGGCCATGGAGGAGGGTTGGTAAGGGAAGCCATGGCGCACAGTCTGAAGGAGCCAAAGAACACATTCTGCATTAGCTGTTAGATCACCTCCAGATAAACAATTTACAGACATTTAATCAAGTACTGTTATGTTATCTCATGTTTTGTTGTATCCAGGAAACTGTGTGACATTTCAGAGGCAATTGTTTTCGTCTAAATACAAAAGATGTATGATCTGTTTAAATCCACATCTAGACGAGTCTCTCTTTCCCACAGAAGAAAAAAGCTAAATATTTCTAGGAAAGTAGCTATCCCGTTTGACAAGCCAGGTGTTTGTTCCCTGTCACAGTCAGATCATTGGATAGCTGCTGTAGCTTGCTAGCTAGCCAACAACACTGGATGACATTATCACTTTAATTATAGCAGGCTAAACTCCACTGAAATTAACTCAGAAAATTCCTTGAGTGCAGTTTAGTCCGCTACTTAATGACATAATCCAGAGGATTATTCAGATGTAATTTATGGCTGGTTGTTTGAGGACATTAAAGACAGATGACATAACCTTGCTTGTTAACGTTAGTTAGCTGGTGGGTTGATGCTTTGGCCAATGCCAGACATTGGGACTGTGAGAGGCAGTCAGTTGATTATTTTGACAACTAGCAATTCTATAATTATATAGCTGGCAACCCCCTATACTAGCTAGTTACAAGAACCGCATCAATGCAATGTCAGCATAGACACAAATAACGTAAGATACTAATGATTTAAAAATCACGCGCTGTCAATGTGTCAACACAGCTCCTGCTAACTCGCTCGCTGGTAAACTTCAATGATTCCCAGCAAAAACAGCTAGCTAGTTATTAGCCCACCTTGCAGAGCTGAAAATGCTCCGACTGTAGTGTCTCTTGGATCACATCGTTTTGACTAGTTCCCGGTTGTGGAGATGCAGAGGAAAATGAAGAAGCAGCCAAGCCGTCCAGCACTTTTCTAATATTGAACTTCTTCATTTTCCCTCAATACAGACGAGGACGAAACACACTAAATGGATCAACAAAGCCACCATAAATTGGATAGTGCACTTCCTAGCTAGATGTTAGTTAAAGACGCAAACTTGGCTAATATCTTGTTCTTAATCTCGCTCGCATGTTACGGATTGTGTTGTTACTGCACTCTCAACAGTACAATTCACGTGTACACAGTTTAAGCATATGCACATTAATGAATTATTGTCGAAAATCTATTTGTATCCATCGATATTGCATGTATCCAGTCGGAGTCGATTGTAAAGCTCCGCTGACGGCAGCCAGCTAGCTAGGCTACTGTTAGCCAGCCTAGCTAACACGGAAACACAGAGACGAGTCTGCGCGGTAGAGGCAGCAACACGCCGGATGTACACATTGGATACAGTATGTAAACATATAATTGACGTTCAATCTTTATTTTTGGAAACTGTTGTTAAACAAATGATGAATCATTGAATAAGATAATAACAGTATGCACTATACATAAATGTTCCTATCCAGCGAGTTTACTTGACAAAGTCACAAAGCTACAAAGCTAGCACTCATTGAAAATAGAGGCGAAGCTACATGGACAACTGGACCAATAATATGTTTTCTCCGGCAGGTGGCGGAGTTTCGTTTTTTTCCCACTCACCAAGCGAGGAGTTTTTGTGTGGAGGTCAACAGAAGTGTCGAATTTGGTCAACAAAAACATGTAATGGCTTATTTGTTGTATGTGAGGTTTATTTGATCGAATGGAAGTTCCGTAATGGTTATGTTGTTAGGAGTGTACTGATATAAGTAGAACACGTGACATCCGGGCAACTTTGATAAAAAAACGTTATATATACAAACAAAAAAATAAACATCCCTTTTTCAGGACCCTGTCTTTCAAAGATAATTAGTAAAAATCCAAATAAATTCACAGATCTTCATTATAAAGGATTTAAACACTGTTTCCCATACTTGTTCAATGAACCATAAACAATTAATGAACATGTACCTGTGGAACGGTCGTTAAGACACTAATAGCTTGCAAACGGTAGGCAATTTAGGTCACAATTATGAAAACTTAGGACACTAAAGAGGCCTTTCTACTGACTATGAAAAACACCAAAAGAAAGATGCCCAGGGTCTCTGCTCATCTGCGTGAATGTCCGTACTGCGAGACGCCTAAGACAGCACTACAGGGAGACAGGACAGACAGCTGATCGTCCTCGCAGTGGCAGACCACGTGTAACAACGGCTGCACAGGATCGGTACATCCAAACATCACACCTGTCGGACAGGTACATGATGGCAACAACAACTGCCCGAGTTACATCAGGAACTTGTTCAGTTTATGTCTCTTTTTGTTGAATCTTGTTATGTTCATACAAATATTTACACATGCTAAGTTTGCAGAAAATAAACGCAGTTGACAGTGAGAGGATGTTTCGGTTTTTGCTGAGTTTACATATACAACACATGTGCAACCGAACTCTAGACCACCTTTACTCCACACACAGAGACTCATACAAAGCTTTCGCTCGCCCTCCATTTGGCAAATCTGACCATAAATCTATCCTGGTTTCTGCTTATACAAGCAAACACTGAAGCAGGAAGTACCAGTAACTCGCTCAATACGGAAGTGGCCAGATGATGCAGATGCTACGCTACAGGGCGGTTTTGATAGCACAGACTGGAATGTGTTCCGGGATACATCCAATGGCATTGAGAAGTATACCACCTCAGTCACCGGCTTCATCAATTAGTGCATGGACGACGGTGTCCCCACAAAGACGATGTCCAGTTGAAGTTGGAAGTTTACATACACCTTAGCCAAATACATTTAAACTCAGTTTTTCACAATTCCTGACATTTAATCCAAGTAAGAATTCCCTGTCTTCGGTCAGTTAGGATCACCACTTTATTTTATGAATGTGAAATGTCAGAACAATAGTAGAGAGAATGATTTACTTCAGCTTTTATTTCTTTCATCACATTCCCAGTGGGTCAGAAGTTTACATACACTCAATTAGTATTTGGTAGCGTTGCCTTTAAATGGTTTAACTTGGGTCAAGAATTTGGGGTAGCATTCCACAAGCTTCCCACAATAAATTTTGTGCATTTTGGCCCAGTTCTCCTGACAGAGATTATATTATTGTGTCAGGTTTGTTGGCCTCCTTGCTCGCACCCGCTGTTTCAGTTCTGCCCACACATTTTCTATAGGATTGAGGTCAGGGCTTTGTGGCCACTCCAATACCTTGACTTTGTTGTACTTAAACCGTTTTGACACAACTTTGGAAGTATGCATGGGGCCATTGTCCATTTGGAAGACTCATTTGCGATCAAGCTTTAACTTCCTGACTGATGTCTTGAGATGTTGCTTCAATATAGCCACATCATTTTCCTCCCTCATGATGCCATCTATTTTGTGTCCCTCCTGCAGCAAAGCACCCCCACAACATGACGCTGCCACCCCGTGCTTCACGGTTGGGATGGTATTCTTCGGCTTGCAAGCCTCCCCCTTTTTCCTCCAAACATAACGATGGTCATTATGGCCAAACAGTTAGATTTTTGTTTCATCAGACCAGATTACATTTCTCCAAAAAGTACAATCTTTATCCCCATGTGCAGTTGCAAATCGTAGTCTGGCTTTTTATGGCGATTTTGAAGCAGTGGCTTCATCCTTGCTGAGTTGCCTTTCAGGTTATGTCGATATAGGAGTCATTTTACTGTGGATATTACCTGTTTCCTCCAGCATCTTCACAAGGCCCTCTGGAGTTGTTCTAGGATTGATTTGCACTTTTCGCACCAAAGTACGTTCATCTCTAGAAGACAGAATGCGTCTCCTTCCTGAGCGGTATGACGGCTGCGTGGTCCCATGGTGTTTATACTTGCGTACTATTGTTTGTACAGATGAACGTGGTACCTTCAGCCATTTGGAAATTGTTCCCAAGGATGAACCAGACTTGTGGAGGTTTACACATTTTTTTCTGAGGTCTTGGGTGATTTATTTTCAAATCAAATCAAATTTTATTTGTCACATACACATGGTTAGCAGATGTTAATGCGAGTGTAGCGAAATGCTTGTGCTTCTAGTTCCGACAATGCAGTAATAACCAACGAGTAATCTAACTAACAATTCCAAAACTACTGTCTTGTACACAGTGTAAGGGGATAAAGAATATGTACATAAGGATATATGAATGAGTGATGGTACAGAGCAGCATAGGCAAGATACAGTAGATGGTATCGAGTACAGTATATACATATGAGATGAGTATGTAAACAAAGTGGCATAGTTAAAGTGGCTAGTGATACATGTATTACATAAGGATACAGTCGATGGTATAGAGTACAGTATATACGTATGCATATGAGATGAATAATGTAGGGTGAGTAACATTATATAAGGTAGCATTGTTTAAAGTGGCTAGTGATATATTTACATCATTTCCAAACAATTCTCATTATTAAAGTGGCTGGAGTTGAGTCTGTGTCAGTGTGTTGGCAGCAGCCACTCAATGTTAGTGGTGGCTGTTTAACAGTCTGATGGCCTTGAGATAGAAGCTGTTTTTCAGTCTCTCGGTCCCAGCTTTGATGCACCTGTACTGACCTCGCCTTCTGGATGATAGCGGGGTGAACAGGCAGTGGCTCGGGTGGTTGATGTCCTTGATGATCTTTATGGCCTTCCTGTGACATCGGGTGGTGTAGGTGTCCTGGAGGGCAGGTAGTTTGCCCCCGGTGATGCGTTGTGCAGACCTCACTACCCTCTGGAGAGCCTTACGGTTGAGGGCAACAAAGAGGCATTGAGTTTGAAGGTAGGCCTTGAAATACATCCACAGGTACACCTCCAATAGACTCAAATTATGTCAAATAGTCTATCAGAAGCTTCTAAAGCCATGACATCATTTTCTGGAATTTTCTAAGCTGTTTAAAGGCACAGTCAATTTAGTGTATGTAAATTTCTGACCCACTGGAATTGTGATACAGTGAATTATAAGGGAAATAATATGTCTGTAAACAATTGTTGGAAAAATTACTTGTGTCATGCAAAAAGTGGATGTCCTAACCGACTTGCCAAAACTATAGTTTGTTATTAACAAGACATTTGTGGAGTAGTTGAAAAACAAGTTTTAATGACTCCAACCTAAGTGTATGTAAACTTCCGACTTCAACTGAACATATCCCAACCACAACCCATGGATTACAGGTAACATCCGCACCAAGCTAAAGGCTAGAGGTGTCCCTTTCAAGGAGCGGAACAGTAATCCGGACTATTATAAGAAATCTCACTATGCCCTCAGACGAACCATCAAACAGGCATAGCGTCAATACAAGACTAAGATTAAATCCTACTACAACGGCTCAGATGCTCGTTGGACGTGGCAGGGCTTGCAAACTATTACGGCCTACAAAGGGAAACCCAGCCGCGAGCTGCCCTGTGACGCAACCCTACCAAACGAGTTAAATGCCTTTCATGCTCACTTTGAAGCAAGCAACGCTGAAGCATGCATGAGAGCACCAGCTGTTCAGAACTACTGTGTGATCACGCTCTCCGTAGCCGATGTGAGCAATTGGCCCAGCATTGTCCGGGTTAGGGGAGGGATTGGCCAGCCGGGATATCCTTGTCCCATCGCGCTCTAGTGACTTCTGTGGAGGGTCAGGCGCATGCACGCTGACACGGTCGCCAGTTGGATGGTGTTTCCCCCGAAACATTGGTACAGCTGGCTTCCGGGTTAAGTCAGCAGTGTCAAGAAGCAGTGCGGCTTGGCAGGGTCATGATTCAGAGGACATATGGCTCTCAACCTTCGCCTCTCCCAAGTTCGTACAGGAGTTGCAGCGATGGCACGACTATAACTACCAATTGGGGAGAAAAATGGGTAAAAAAATAAATAAAAATGTTCAGACCCTTTACTCAGTACTTTGTTGAAGAATGTGTATAGCCTCGTTATTGTTCTTTTATTTTTGCTCTTTTATTTTTTACTTAAGTTTATTTAGTAAATATTAAAACAACATTGATGATTAAAGGCTTGTAAGTAAGCATTTCACGGTAAGGTCTACACCTGTTGTATTCGGCACGTGTATAACGATGTGCACTGGGAGTCGGGAAGCAAGTACAGGGAATGAGTGCATTAATAAATGACTACAGCATAATACAAAATAAGAAACACGAACAATGCACAGACATGACACAGGAATAGAAACAACAACGCCTTGGGAAAGGAACCAAAGAGAGTGACTTATATAGGGAAGGTAATCAGAGAAGTGATGAAGTCCAAGTGAGTCTGATGACGCGCAGGTGCGCGTAACAATGGAGACAGGTGTGCGCCATAACGAGCAGCCTGGTGACCTAGAGGCTGAAGAGGGAGCACACGTGACAACATTACATATATTTTGACTTGACCCTTTGGCAGCAATTACAGCCTCCAGTCTTCTTGGGTATGACGCTACAAGCTTGGCACACCTGTATTTGGGAATTTTCTCCCATACTCCTCTGCAGATCCTTTCAAGCTCTGCCAGGTTGGATGGGAAGCGTTGCAGCACAGATATTTTCAGGTCTCTTCAGAGATGTTTGATTGGATTCAAGTCTGGGCTCTGGCTGGGCCACTCAAGGACATTCAGAGACTCGTCCCAAAGCTACTCCTGCGTTGTCTAGATTGTGGGGGGATTGTGCGTTGTCTAGATTGTAGGGTTGTTGTCCTGTTGGAAGGTGAACCTTCGCCCCAGTCTGAGGTCCTGAGTGCTCTGGTGCAGGTTTTCAACAAGTATCTCTCTGTACTTTGCTCTGTTCATCATTCTCTCTATCCTGAATATTCTCCCAGTCCCTGCTGCTGAAAAACATCCCCACAGCATGATGCTGCCACCACCATGGTTCACCATAGGGATGGTGCCAGCTTTCCTCCAGACTTGAAGCTTGGCATTCAGGCCAAAGAGTTCAATCTTGGTTTCATCAGACCAGAGAATCTTTTTTTCTCCTGGACTGAGATTCCTTTAGGTGCCTTTTGGCAAACTCCAAGCGGGCTGTCATGTGCCTTTTACTGAGGAGTGGGTTCTGTTTGGCCACTCTACCATAAAAACCTGATTGGTGGAGTGCTGCAGAGATGGTTGTCCTTCTGGAAGGTTCTCGCATCTCCACAGAGGAACTCTGGAGCTCTGTCAGAGGGACCATTGGGTTCTTGGTCACATGCTTAACCAAGGCCCTTCCCCCCCGATTGCTCAGTTTGGCTGGGCGGCCAGCTCTAGGAAGAGCTTTGGTGGTTCCACACACAGACGTGGTACAGTAATGTACTACAACAAGCAGGCTTGACATCCCCTCCCCAAACACACACACACACACACACACACACTTCACATATTTACACAAGGCTCATTCCATGGGAAATTAAATGTGTAGGCCTATTTGATCCGACCCCCTTGCAGACAGGATTCGAACCAGCGACGTTTCAGTTACTGGCCCAACGCTCTAACCGGTGATGTAAGGTACCTGTCTTTTAATATTCTCTCCCATCTTCTCTAACATAGCAGAGGTTAGGTAAGTCAGATAAATGTGACATAGTAGTAGAGATTATTTCCCCTGAGGGGTAAGAATGTATGGCAACACAGATAAGAGGAAAGATATCTTCCACTCTTCTGTTCTCTCCACAACATGCTCTCCCGCACACTCTGTGTGTGTGCCCCCCCCACACACACACACATTCCTAGCTGCTCATGATGATGCCAAATGTTTGGCTTGACAATGACAGCAATGGCGTTGGCAAGAGCACAAATGACCATGCCTCAGACACCTAGGTTTCTTCCTGTAGCCAACTCACACTGCACCACAAACACACACACTAACCCCTCTACCTGTATGTCCCCCTCCATCTAGGAGGAGTAACTGTGTGGGTCTCTCGGCCCCGCCCTTCTCGACCCTCATCATGCCGGAACCTGTCCGTCACTCACGGATCCCTGACCTCCCGTTGGACAGCAGCCTGCTGTTTGAGTTCCTGCTCTTGTACCTGCTGGTGGCGCTGTTCGTTCATTACATCAACATCTAAAGGAGCGCGTGGTGGCACCCATACAGTCATCCTGCCTCCTCCACGTCTCTGGTGAGTTGTAGTACAGACAGACAGACACACACACACACACACACACACAATACATTAATATCTACAGGACCGTGTGGTGGTAACCCTATAGTCATCCAGCGGCCTCAATGTCTCTGGTTAGTAGTAATATAGACACACACAGAGTCTCACACACACACCTGCAGGCAGTCACAAACACACACACAGCCACTTGCGGCCTCTACCTCTCTGGTGAGCAAATGCACACACACGCACACACAGCGCAAAGTCTCTCTCCCTCCCCCAGGATTGCTGAAGACACAGCCCTGGATAAGAACATCCATGAGTCTGTCAGCGACCAGATCGAAAGGAAGAGCACATGGAGGGTTGATTTCTCTTATTACATTCTCCTGCTATCAACTATTAACATGTTAAAATGGCATTTTACAATAAGGTTCCCTTTACAAGGGGTTTTTAAAGGGTTTATAATTAATTTAGTAATGGTTAATGAATCATTTATAAGTCCGTATGTCTCTGATGGGAATGCGTTTAGTCCTGCAATGAGCGTTTAATGCCACAGCGGTGGTCCTTCACACGAGGCGTCTCCAGCTAGATACCAGTCAGGACACTCCGAGCCAGACCCCCCTGCCCAGCCCCTGTAAAAGACACCTGTTGCTGGCTGAGAAGGAACACACAGGTCAGGAGGCTCCCAACCAGACCCCCAGCCACTGTAGAAGACACCTGCTGCTGGCTTAGGAGGAACACACAAGTCAGTGGCTCACACCGCGACCCATTAGGACGACATGTAGTGGAATAGCAAAACAAGTGTCTCACTTACTAAAATGATGATACTTCTCACTCACTAAAACTAGTAAAGTTTTAGTAAAGAGCCTTGATTTCCAAGATCACTGTGTCTCTAGTTCTGAACTATCCCTGTCTCTCTGTTTCAGAGTCTCCGGTCGAGGAGGCTGTTTCCCAAAAAACTAAGAATAGGTCTCAGTTTATCCACAGAGGTCTCAGTTAACCCACAGTTTTACTCCGTGATGTTAAATCACATTCCAACCTGAAAGGGCAGTATGATCCTGTTGATACATACCATTTTGGGGGAGAGTTTCAGCGCTTTGAACTCGTCAGAACTGAACCCATTTAAGTTATTGAGAGCATGGAAGATGTAATAAGCTCAGCCCTCTTGCTTAACAGGAAGGATTTGAAGTCTTCGAATACAAAGCCCTTCCATGGATTTTTTTCTTCATTCATATTGGGTTGTTTTTTTAAGCCATTGTATGTGTACAGAGAGAACTTGAATTCAAAAATGTACACAATTTATCCAAATTGGCTCGTCTCACTTAATCGTTACATCTGTCACTCTCGCGCTCACCATAAGGTCATGTTAAGTTGTTGATACTTTTCATAACCTATTGCACATACAAACGTGGGATTTTATGTTATTCACTCGACTACCCATTTTTAAAAATGTTTTTCCCATTACTCTGTTTAAATGTCCATCATTTTTATGTACAAGAAAAAGCTTGGCTACCTTTGGGGTCTCATGTGTTGGGATAAGTGGCATTGAAACATCTGACATGGAATATATACCCTAACCTGTGTTCTGTGTAAGAGGCAAAATTTAGTGAGAAATTGTCATCAACAAAGCCACCATAAATTGGATAGTGCACTTCCTAGCTAGATGTCAGTTAAAGACGCAAACTTGGCTAATATCTTGTTCTTAATCTCGCTCGCATGTTACGGATTGTGTTGTTACTGCACTCTCAACAGTACAATTCACGTGTACACAGTTTAAGCATATGCACATTAATGAATTATTGTCGAAAATCTATTTGTATCCATCGATATTGCATGTATCCAGTCGGAGTCGATTGTAAAGCTCCGCTGACGGCAGCCAGCTAGCTAGGCTACTGTTGGCCAGCCTAGCTAACACGGAAACACAGAGACGAGTCTGCGCGGTAGAGGCAGCAACACGCCGGATGTACACATTGGATACAGTATGTAAACATATAATTGACGTTCAATCTTTATTTTTGGAAACTGTTGTTAAACAAATGATGAATCATTGAATAAGATAATAACAGTATGCACTATACATAAATGTTCCTATCCAGCGAGTTTACTTGACAAAGTCACAAAGCTACAAAGCAGGCACTCATTGAAAATAGAGGCGAAGCTACATGGACAACTGGACCAATAATATGTTTTCTCCGGCAGGTGGCGGAGTTTCGTTTTTTTCCCACTCACCAAGCGAGGAGTTTTTGTGTGGAGGTCAACAGAAGTGTCGAATTTGGTCAACAAAAACATGTAATGGCTTATTTGTTGTATGTGAGGTTTATTTGATCGAATGGAAGTTCCGTAATGGTTATGTTGTTAGGAGTGTACTGATATAAGTAGAACACGTGACATCCGGGCAACTTTGATAAAAAAACGTTATATATACAAACAAAAAAATAAACATCCCTTTTTCAGGACCCTGTCTTTCAAAGATAATTAGTAAAAATCCAAATAAATTCACAGATCTTCATTATAAAGGATTTAAACACTGTTTCCCATACTTGTTCAATGAACCATAAACAATTAATGAACATGTACCTGTGGAACGGTCGTTAAGACACTAATAGCTTGCAAACGGTAGGCAATTTAGGTCACAATTATGAAAACTTAGGACACTAAAGAGGCCTTTCTACTGACTATGAAAAACACCAAAAGAAAGATGCCCAGGGTCTCTGCTCATCTGCGTGAATGTCCGTACTGCGAGACGCCTAAGACAGCACTACAGGGAGACAGGACAGACAGCTGATCGTCCTCGCAGTGGCAGACCACGTGTAACAACGGCTGCACAGGATCGGTACATCCAAACATCACACCTGTCGGACAGGTACATGATGGCAACAACAACTGCCCGAGTTACATCAGGAACTTGTTCAGTTTATGTCTCTTTTTGTTGAATCTTGTTATGTTCATACAAATATTTACACATGCTAAGTTTGCAGAAAATAAACGCAGTTGACAGTGAGAGGATGTTTCGGTTTTTGCTGAGTTTACATATACAACACATGTGCAACCGAACTCTAGACCACCTTTACTCCACACACAGAGACTCATACAAAGCTTTCGCTCGCCCTCCATTTGGCAAATCTGACCATAAATCTATCCTGGTTTCTGCTTATACAAGCAAACACTGAAGCAGGAAGTACCAGTAACTCGCTCAATACGGAAGTGGCCAGATGATGCAGATGCTACGCTACAGGGCGGTTTTGATAGCACAGACTGGAATGTGTTCCGGGATACATCCAATGGCATTGAGAAGTATACCACCTCAGTCACCGGCTTCATCAATTAGTGCATGGACGACGGTGTCCCCACAAAGACCATGTCCAGTTGAAGTTGGAAGTTTACATACACCTTAGCCAAATACATTTAAACTCAGTTTTTCACAATTCCTGACATTTAATCCAAGTAAGAATTCCCTGTCTTCGGTCAGTTAGGATCACCACTTTATTTTATGAATGTGAAATGTCAGAACAATAGTAGAGAGAATGATTTACTTCAGCTTTTATTTCTTTCATCACATTCCCAGTGGGTCAGAAGTTTACATACACTCAATTAGTATTTGGTAGCGTTGCCTTTAAATGGTTTAACTTGGGTCAAGAATTTGGGGTAGCATTCCACAAGCTTCCCACAATAAATTTTGTGCATTTTGGCCCAGTTCTCCTGACAGAGATTATATTATTGTGTCAGGTTTGTTGGCCTCCTTGCTCGCACCCGCTGTTTCAGTTCTGCCCACACATTTTCTATAGGATTGAGGTCAGGGCTTTGTGGCCACTCCAATACCTTGACTTTGTTGTACTTAAACCGTTTTGACACAACTTTGGAAGTATGCATGGGGCCATTGTCCATTTGGAAGACTCATTTGCGATCAAGCTTTAACTTCCTGACTGATGTCTTGAGATGTTGCTTCAATATAGCCACATCATTTTCCTCCCTCATGATGCCATCTATTTTGTGTCCCTCCTGCAGCAAAGCACCCCCACAACATGATGCTGCCACCCCGTGCTTCACAGTTGGGATGGTATTCTTCGGCTTGCAAGCCTCCCCCTTTTTCCTCCAAACATAACGATGGTCATTATGGCCAAACAGTTAGATTTTTGTTTCATCAGACCAGATTACATTTCTCCAAAAAGTACGATCTTTATCCCCATGTGCAGTTGCAAATCGTAGTCTGGCTTTTTATGGCGATTTTGAAGCAGTGGCTTCATCCTTGCTGAGTTGCCTTTCAGGTTATGTCGATATAGGAGTCATTTTACTGTGGATATTACCTGTTTCCTCCAGCATCTTCACAAGGCCCTCTGGAGTTGTTCTAGGATTGATTTGCACTTTTCGCACCAAAGTACGTTCATCTCTAGAAGACAGAATGCGTCTCCTTCCTGAGCGGTATGACGGCTGCGTGGTCCCATGGTGTTTATACTTGCGTACTATTGTTTGTACAGATGAACGTGGTACCTTCAGCCATTTGGAAATTGTTCCCAAGGATGAACCAGACTTGTGGAGGTTTACACATTTTTTTCTGAGGTCTTGGGTGATTTATTTTCAAATCAAATTTTATTTGTCACATACACATGGTTAGCAGATGTTAATGCGAGTGTAGCGAAATGCTTGTGCTTCTAGTTCCGACAATGCAGTAATAACCAACGAGTAATCTAACTAACAATTCCAAAACTACTGTCTTGTACACAGTGTAAGGGGATAAAGAATATGTACATAAGGATATATGAATGAGTGATGGTACAGAGCAGCATAGGCAAGATACAGTAGATGGTATCGAGTACAGTATATACATATGAGATGAGTATGTAAACAAAGTGGCATAGTTAAAGTGGCTAGTGATACATGTATTACATAAGGATACAGTCGATGGTATAGAGTACAGTATATACGTATGCATATGAGATGAATAATGTAGGGTAAGTAACATTATATAAGGTAGCATTGTTTAAAGTGGCTAGTGATATATTTACATCATTTCCCATCAATTCCCATTATTAAAGTGGCTGGAGTTGAGTCAGTGTCAGTGTGTTGGCAGCAGCCACTCAATGTTAGTGGTGGCTGTTTAACAGTCTGATGGCCTTGAGATAGAAGCTGTTTTTCAGTCTCTCGGTCCCAGCTTTGATGCACCTGTACTGACCTCGCCTTCTGGATGATAGCGGGGTGAACAGGCAGTGGCTCGGGTGGTTGATGTCCTTGATGATATTTATGGCCTTCCTGTGACATCGGGTGGTGTAGGTGTCCTGGAAGGCAGGTAGTTTGCCCTCGGTGATGCGTTGTGCAGACCTCACTACCCTCTGGAGAGCCTTACGGTTGAGGGCAACAAAGAGGCATTGAGTTTGAAGGTAGGCCTTGAAATACATCCACAGGTACACCTCCAATAGACTCAAATTATGTCAAATAGTCTATCAGAAGCTTCTAAAGCCATGACATCATTTTCTGGAATTTTCTAAGCTGTTTAAAGGCACAGTCAATTTAGTGTATGTAAATTTCTGACCCACTGGAATTGTGATACAGTGAATTATAAGGGAAATAATATGTCTGTAAACAATTGTTGGAAAAATGACTTGTGTCATGCAAAAAGTGGATGTCCTAACCGACTTGCCAAAACTATAGTTTGTTATTAACAAGACATTTGTGGAGTAGTTGAAAAACAAGTTTAAATGACTCCAACCTAAGTGTATGTAAACTTCCGACTTCAACTGAACATATCCCAACCACAACCCATGGATTACAGGTAACATCCGCACCAAGCTAAAGGCTAGAGGTGTCCCTTTCAAGGAGCGGAACAGTAATCCGGACTATTATAAGAAATCTCACTATGCCCTCAGACGAACCATCAAACAGGCATAGCGTCAATACAAGACTAAGATTAAATCCTACTACAACGGCTCAGATGCTCGTTGGACGTGGCAGGGCTTGCAAACTATTACGGCCTACAAAGGGAAACCCAGCCGCGAGCTGCCCTGTGACGCAACCCTACCAAACGAGTTAAATGCCTTTCATGCTCACTTTGAAGCAAGCAACGCTGAAGCATGCATGAGAGCACCAGCTGTTCAGAACTACTGTGTGATCACGCTCTCCGTAGCCGATGTGAGCAATTGGCCCAGCATTGTCCGGGTTAGGGGAGGGATTGGCCAGCCGGGATATCCTTGTCCCATCGCGCTCTAGTGACTTCTGTGGAGGGTCAGGCGCATGCACGCTGACACGGTCGCCAGTTGGATGGTGTTTCCCCCGAAACATTGGTACAGCTGGCTTCCGGGTTAAGTGAGCAGTGTCAAGAAGCAGTGCGGCTTGGCAGGGTCATGATTCAGAGGACATATGGCTCTCAACCTTCGCCTCTCCCAAGTTCGTACAGGAGTTGCAGCGATGGCACGACTATAACTACCAATTGGGGAGAAAAATGGGTAAAAAAATAAATAAAAATGTTCAGACCCTTTACTCAGTACTTTGTTGAAGAATGTGTATAGCCTCGTTATTGTTCTTTTATTTTTGCTCTTTTATTTTTTACTTAAGTTTATTTAGTAAATATTAAAACAACATTGATGATTAAAGGCTTGTAAGTAAGCATTTCACGGTAAGGTCTACACCTGTTGTATTCGGCACGTGTATAACGATGTGCACTGGGAGTCGGGAAGCAAGTACAGGGAATGAGTGCATTAATAAATGACTACAGCATAATACAAAATAAGAAACACGAACAATGCACAGACATGACACAGGAATAGAAACAACAACGCCTTGGGAAAGGAACCAAAGAGAGTGACTTATATAGGGAAGGTAATCAGAGAAGTGATGAAGTCCAAGTGAGTCTGATGACGCGCAGGTGCGCGTAACAATGGTGACAGGTGTGCGCCATAACGAGCAGCCTGGTGACCTAGAGGCTGAAGAGGGAGCACACGTGACAACATTACATATATTTTGACTTGACCCTTTGGCAGCAATTACAGCCTCCAGTCTTCTTGGGTATGACGCTACAAGCTTGGCACACCTGTATTTGGGAATTTTCTCCCATTCTCCTCTGCAGATCCTTTCAAGCTCTGCCAGGTTGGATGGGAAGCGTTGCAGCACAGATATTTTCAGGTCTCTTCAGAGATGTTTGATTGGATTCAAGTCTGGGCTCTGGCTGGGCCACTCAAGGACATTCAGAGACTCGTCCCAAAGCCACTCCTGCGTTGTCTAGATTGTGGGGGGATTGTGCGTTGTCTAGATTGTAGGGTTGTTGTCCTGTTGGAAGGTGAACCTTCGCCCCAGTCTGAGGGCCTGAGTGCTCTGGTGCAGGTTTTCAACAAGTATCTCTCTGTACTTTGCTCTGTTCATCATTCTCTCTATCCTGAATATTCTCCCAGTCCCTGCTGCTGAAAAACATCCCCAAAGCATGATGCTGCCACCACCATGGTTCACCATAGGGATGGTGCCAGCTTTCCTCCAGACTTGAAGCTTGGCATTCAGGCCAAAGAGTTCAATCTTGGTTTCATCAGACCAGAGAATATTTTTTTCTCCTGGACTGAGATTCCTTTAGGTGCCTTTTGGCAAACTCCAAGCGGGCTGTCATGTGCCTTTTACTGAGGAGTGGGTTCTGTTTGGCCACTCTACCATAAAAACCTGATTGGTGGAGTGCTGCAGAGATGGTTGTCCTTCTGGAAGGTTCTCGCATCTCCACAGAGGAACTCTGGAGCTCTGTCAGAGGGACCATTGGGTTCTTGGTCACATGCTTAACCAAGGCCCTTCCCCCCCGATTGCTCAGTTTGGCTGGGCGGCCAGCTCTAGGAAGAGCTTTGGTGGTTCCACACACAGACGTGGTACAGTAATGTACTACAACAAGCAGGCTTGACATCCCCTCCCCAAACACACACACACACACACACACACATACTTCACATATTTACACAAGGCTCATTCCATGGGAAATTAAATGTGTAGGCCTATTTGATCCGACCCCCTTGCAGACAGGATTCGAACCAGCGACGTTTCAGTTACTGGCCCAACGCTCTAACCGGTGATGTTAATATTCTCTCCCATCTTCTCTAACATAGCAGAGGTTAGGTAAGTCAGATAAATGTGACATAGTAGTAGAGATTATTTCCCCTGAGGGGTATGGCAACACAGATAAGAGGAAAGATATCTTCCACTCTTCTGTTCTCTCCACAACATGCTCTCCCGCACACTCTGTGTGTGTGCCCCCCCCCACACACACACACATTCCTAGCTGCTCATGATGATGCCAAATGTTTGGCTTGACAATGACAGCAATGGCGTTGGCAAGAGCACAAATGACCATGCCTCAGACACCTAGGTTTCTTCCTGTAGCCAACTCACACTGCACCACAAACACACACACTAACCCCTCTACCTGTATGTCCCCCTCCATCTAGGAGGAGTAACTGTGTGGGTCTCTCGGCCCCGCCCTTCTCGACCCTCATCATGCCGGAACCTGTCCGTCACTCACGGATCCCTGACCTCCCGTTGGACAGCAGCCTGCTGTTTGAGTTCCTGCTCTTGTACCTGCTGGTGGCGCTGTTCGTTCATTACATCAACATCTAAAGGAGCGCGTGGTGGTACCCATACAGTCATCCTGCCTCCTCCACGTCTCTGGTGAGTTGTAGTACAGACAGACAGACACACACACACACACACACAATACATTAATATCTACAGGACCGTGTGGTGGTAACCCTATAGTCATCCAGCGGCCTCAATGTCTCTGGTTAGTAGTAATATAGACACACACAGAGTCTCACACACACACCTGCAGGCAGTCACAAACACACACACAGCCACTTGCTGCCTCTACCTCTCTGGTGAGCAAATGCACACACACGCACACACAGCGCAAAGTCTCTCTCCCTCCCCCAGGATTGCTGAAGACACAGCCCTGGATAAGAACATCCATGAGTCTGTCAGCAACCAGATCGAAAGGAAGAGCACATGGAGGGTTGATTTCTCTTATTACATTCTCCTGCTATCAACTATTAACATTTTAAAATGGCATTTTACAATAAGGTTCCCTTTACAAGGGGTTTATAATTAATTTAGTAATGGTTAATGAATCATTTATAAGTCCGTATGTCTCTGATGGGAATGCATTTAGTCCTGCAATGAGCGTTTAATGCCACAGCGGTGGTCCTTCACACGAGGCATCTCCAGCTAGATACCAGTCAGGACACTCCAAGCCAGACCCCCCTGCCCAGCCCCTGTAAAAGACACCTGTTGCTGGCTGAGAAGGAACACACAGGTCAGGAGGCTCCCAACCAGACCCCCAGCCACTGTAGAAGACACCTGCTGCTGGCTTAGGAGGAACACACAAGTCAGTGGCTCACACCGCGACCCATTAGGATGACATGTAGTGGAATAGCAAAACAAGTGTCTCACTTACTAAAATGATGATACTTCTCACTCACTAAAACTAGTAAAGTTTTAGTAAAGAGCCTTGATTTCCAAGATCACTGTGTCTCTAGTTCTGAACTGTCCCTGTCTCTCTGTTTCAGAGTCTCCGGTTGAGGAGGCTGTTTCCCAAAAAACTAAGAATAGGTCTCAGTTTATCCACAGAGGTCTCAGTTAACCCACAGTTTTACTCCGTGATGTTAAATCACATTCCAACCTGAAAGGGCAGTATGATCCTGTTGATACATACCATTTTGGGGGAGAGTTTCAGCGCTTTGAACTCGTCAGAACTGAACCCATTTAAGTTATTGAGAGCATGGAAGATGTAATAAGCTCAGCCCTCTTGCTTAACAGGAAGGATTTGAAGTGTTCGAATACAAAGCCCTTCCATGGATTTTTTTCTTCATTCATATTGGGTTGTTTTTTTAAGCCATTGTATGTGTACAGAGAGAACTTGAATTCAAAAATGTACACAATTTATCCAAATTGGCTCGTCTCACTTAATCGTTACATCTGTCACTCTCGCGCTCACCATAAGGTCATGTTAAGTTGTTGATACTTTTCATAACCTATTGCACATACAAACGTGGGATTTTATGTTATTCACTCGACTACCCATTTTTAAAAATGTTTTTCCCATTACTCTGTTTAAATGTCCATCATTTTTATGTACAAGAAAAAGCTTGGCTACCTTTGGGGTCTCATGTGTTGGGATAAGTGGCATTGAAACATCTGACATGGAATATATACCCTAACCTGTGTTCTGTGTAAGAGGCAAAATTTAGTGAGAAATTGTCAGTTGTAACCCTTTTGAGGTTTTCAGCCCTCTAACAAAATATTACAAGTCATATGAGCTTAAAAGGGCTTAATTAATAACCTTTGGGGTCAAAGATGTTGAGTGAAGTGGAATTGAATAGTCTGACATGGAATATCATGCCTAACCCTAACCTGTGAAAAATGAATGTACTACTACAATATCCTACCAACCCCCAGTTCAGTAGTGGTCTTCAGTGAGGTACACAGCTGCATGTTTCTGTCCTCCATAACTGGGAAAGGCATATAAAAGACCCTACATCCATCTCATTAGATCAGAACACTATGGATCAACAGTGATTCATATTTATGGTTTATAATATATTATATTCCCAAAATATATTGTGTTCGTTGTTTTCACAACCCTTTATGTAAAGAGAATAAGGACAGGTGTCATATGATTGATTAAACATGTTTGGAGAATTTAACTCAGATTTTTTAACTTGACTTCTTTGACACATGCTGTGGCTTGGAGTCTTGCATCGGCAGTTACACAACATGATCAAAAGTACGTGGACACCTGCTTGTCGAACATCTCATTCCAAAATCATGGGCATTAATATGGAATTGGTGCTCCCGTTGCTGCTATAACGGCCTCCACTCTCCTGGGAAGGCTTTCCACTAGATGTTGGAACATAGCTGCCGGAACTTGCTTCCAGTCAGCCGCAAGAGCATTAGTGAGGTCGATTAGGCCTGGCTCGCTGTCGGCGTTCCAATTCCTCCCAAAGGTGTTTGATGGGGTTGAGGTCAGGGCTCTTTGCAGGCCAGTCAAGTCCTTCCACACTGAACTCGGCAAACCATTTCTGTATGGACCTCGCTTTGTGCACAGGGGCATTGTCATGCTGAAACAAGAAAGGGCTTTCCCCAAACTGTTGCCACAAAGTTGAAAGCACATAATCGTCTAGAATGTCATTGTATGCTGTAGCGTTAAGATTTCCCTTCACTTGAACTAAGGGGCCTAGCCCAAACCATGAAAACCAGCCCCAGACCAATATTTCTCCTCCAACAAACTTTACAGTTGGCACTATGCATTGGCGCAGGTAGTGTTCTCCTGGCATCCGCCAAAACCAGATTTGTCCGTCAGACTGCAAGATGGTGAAGCGTGATTCATCACTCCAGAGAACGCGTTTCAACTCCTCCAGAATTCAATGACGGCGAGCTTTACGCCACTCCAGCTGATGCTTGGCATTGCGCATGGTTATCTTAGGCTTGTGTACGGCTGTTCGGCCATGGAAACCCATTTCATGAAGCTCCCGACGAACAGTTCTTGTGCTGACGTTGCTTCCGGAGGAAGTTTGGAACTCGGTAGTGAGTGTTGCAACCAAGGACAGACGATTGCTACACACTACGTGCTTCAGCACTCGGCGGTCCCGTTCTGTGAGCTTGTGTGGCCGTGGTAGGCCACGACACAGGAGGCAGATGGTTGGAGTCTTACAATGTTTATTAATCCAAAGGGGTAGGCAAGAGTATGGTCTTGGACAGGCAAAAAGGTCAAAACCAGATCAGAGTCCAGGAGGCACAGAGTGGCAGACAGGCTCGTGGTCAAGGCAGGCAGAATGGTCAGGCAGGCAGGTAGAAAGTTCAGAAACAGGCAAGGGTCAAAACCGGGAGGACTACAAAAAGGAGAAAGCAAAAAGCAGGCGAACGATAAAACCGCTGGTTGACTTGGAAACATACAAGACGAACTGGCACAGAGAGACAGGAAACACAGGGATCAATACACTGGGGAAAACAAGCGACACCTGGAGGGGGTGGAGACAATAACGAGGACAGGTGAAACTGGTCAGGGTGTGACACTGCCAATGTTTTTCTATGGCGATTGCATGGCAGTGTCCTCAATTTTATACACCGGTCAGCAACGGTTGTCTCTGAAATAGCCAAATCCACTAATTTGAAGGGGTCCACATGCTTTTGTGTGTGTGTGTGTGTGTGTGTGTGTGTGTGTGTGTGTGCGTGTGTGTGTGCGTGCGCAATGCATGCTCCACTAATAAGGTGTACCCTTCCATTGAATAAAATAATAATTTCTATGATTCCACTGGATTAGGCCTATAAAAATGCATTTGTGGTTTATTGTTATTGTTCTATCTGCAGGCTTCACTCTGTGGGGTTCGGAGAACTCCTGGAACTGCAACGCAGTGGACTTGGCTCCTAACAGGACCTAGTTGGAGAAGTGTCTGGAGCACTCTGGGACTGTACCACTCTCTGTTTGAGTGGTTGAATCTGCTTTACGAGCAGGACGCTGCCAACCTGTACACTACCAACCTATTCCCCACCACTAAGACGCTGCCCGAGCTCTATGAGATCATCAACAAGTACAAGCTGGAGCTGCTGTGGTCCAATGGAGACGGTGATGCTCCTGATAAATACTGGAACAGCACCGCATTCCTGGCTTGGCTATACAACGAGAGGTACAGTCATAGAGATAATAGACAGAATCTACCACACTCTCAAAACCTATAAGTGAAGGTGATGAAGGCAAAATGCAAAACTGGAGAAAGCAGAAAAGTCTCTGCACACTTCCAGTCAGATGCACATTTATTTTGATAGTAGTTGAGCTTTCTGTCAGTCGACCTCCAACAGAGCATATCCACAAACAAAAGTGGGACCAGTCAGAGCGATAAAATATGAGGTAACATGTTTAGGGAAATAACATACTATACGCGTTCTCTGCTTTACAATGAGAGGTAGGGACTTTATGGGCTAGGACACAGATTAAGCCTAGTCCTGGACTATAACGCACTTTCAATGAAGATTGTCCATTCAACATGCTTTTTAGTCTAGGACTAGTTTTAATCTGTGTCCAGGGAAACTGTCCATAAATGTCTAAAAATCTACACCAATCTCTTTTTGCAGTTATAGGTCTATTTAATGTGTCAGTTAATGCTATGGAGTATGATGTATGCACCAACAGTGTAAACATCACATGCTTCAGCATTTGCATTAACAACACTGGTACAGAAATTGGAATAGCCCAGTGCGAGAGACCGTGGTGACCAATGATCTACACCTGCGATGATCCGGACACCTGCTTTTCAATAGACAAAGGTTCCTGGGGTTACAGGAGAAACGCCCAGCTTAAAGACTACACTAACGAGCAGCTTGTGGCGGTCACTTTTAAATGGAACTGAAAAAGCACTTTATTTTATGGTAAACAGGAGACTTAAATCATTTAGGTCACAAAGGTTATTGCACTACCATAACAAACTTTTTGTAGCTGAATCGGTCATAATCCTGTTTGCATATGATTTAGTATGACTCATAAACAGCATAATTTAACTGTAAAGTGCACTCAGTCTAAAGTATTTTAACTTGTTTTTGAAATGCTGCTGATCCTGTATGTTTCTTATATAACACTTGACCACTATTTTTTGGGTAACCTAAATGCTCAACTCTACAGCATGACTTGTTTGGCTTCATTCTTCTCTCCTAGACTAATAATTGTACACAACAGTAGGACATGTATGAAGCTAATAGGAATGTATTTGATATCGGGTAGACTGAAATTTGGTTACTTTTCCAGCCCCACACAATTAAACTACGCAACTAAATTTAACAATGCAGATTCAGCTGCATGCCTGCCTATGGAAGATATTATTATATTTCATATAGCTGTAATAAAGGCTTTATGAATGCATACTTGGGGCCTGTGTGATTCAGACGTTGGTGGAGACAGTGTCCTGTGGAGGGAACCTGCTGATGAACATCGGACCTATCTGAAGCAGATGAGTCAGTGGCTGGGGGTCAATGGAGAGGCCATCTACAACACCACTGCTTGGAGGGCCCAGAACGACAGCATCCCAGCTAGCGCCTGGTCTATTCATACAAATGATAATAATAATAATTAGAAAGGGTCATTTTTCCTCACTTGTTTCAGCTGTCCAGAAGGGGTTTGATGTTAGTGGAAGAAGTTTAAATTGTAAGAGGTGGAGTATGAGAACGCTTTTTTACCTCGCTCCGTAAGGGGTGAGCTTTGGAGTTTTTAACAAACCTCAACACCCGATGGTACACAGTGTCCAGCATATGTAATGACTCCACAGGGGCAAACATGTACAAGCTATCGCCATAGCCGTGGAAACCGTGGATTGATGGCAGCATTCACGCGAAACTGAAAGCGCGAACCACTGCTTTTAACCAGGGCAAGGTGACCGGAATCATGACCGAATACAAACAGTGTAGGTATTCCCTCCACAAGGCAATCAAACAAGCTAAGCGTCAGTATAGAGACGATTCAACGGCTCAGACACAAGAGGTATGTGGCAGGGTCTACAGTCAATCACGGATTACAAAAAGAAAACCAGCCCCGTCGCGGACCAGGATGTCTTGCTCCCAGATAGACTAAACAACTTCTTTGCTCGCTTTGAGGACAATACAGTGCCACTGACACGGCCCGCTACCAAAACCTGCTGACTCCTTCACTGCAGCTGACGTGAGTACAACATTTAAACGTGTTAACCCTCGCAAGGCTGCAGGCCCATCCCCAGCCGCATCCTCAGAGGATGCGCAGACCAGCTGGCTGGTGTTTTTACGGACATATTCAATCAATCCTTATCCCAGTCTGCTGTCCCCACATGCTTCAAGAGGGCCACCATTGTTCCTGTTCCCAAGAAAGCTAAGGTAACTGAGCTAAATTACTACCGCCCCGTAGCACTCACTTCCATCATCATGAAGTGCTTTGAGAGACATATCACCTCCACCCTACCTGACACCCTAGACCCACTCCAATTTGCTTACCGCCCCAATAGGTCCACAGACGAGGCAATCGCACCACACTGCATACTGCCCTAACCCATCTGGACAAGAGGAAGACCTATGTGAGAATGCTGTTCATCGACTACAGCTCAGCATTTAACACCATAGTACCCTCCAAACTCGTCATCAAGCTTGAGACCCTGGGTCTCGACCCCGCCCTGAACCGAGTACTGGACTTCCTGACGGGCCGCCCTCAGGTGGTAAGGGTAACAACATCTCCACCCCGCTGATCCTCAACACTGGAGCTCCACAAAGGTGCGTTCTGAGCCCTCTCCTGTACTCCCTGTTCACCCACGACTGCGTGGCCATGCACGCCTCCAACTCAATCATCAAGTGGTAGGCTACAGTGGTAGGCTTGATTACCAACAACGACGAGACGGCCTACAGGGATGAGGTGAGGGCCCTCGGAGTGTGGTGTCAGGAAAATAACCTCACACTCAACGTCAACAAAACAAAGGAGATTATCGTGGACTTCAGGAAACAGCAGAGGGAGCACCCCCCTATTCACATCGACGGGACAGTAGTGGAGAGGGTAGTAAGTTTTAAGTTCCTCGGCGTACACATCACCGACAAACTGAATTGGTCCATCAACACAGACAGCATTGTGAAGAAGGCGCAGCAGCGTCTCTTCAACCTCAGGAGGCTGAAGAAATTTGGCTTGTCACCAAAGGCACTCACAAACTTCTACAGATGCACAATCGAGAGCATCCTGTCGGGCTGTATCACCACCTGGTACGGCAACTGCTCTGCCCACAACCGTAAGGCTCTCCAGAGGGTAGTGAGGTCTGCACAACGCATCACCGGGGGCAAACTACCTGCCCTCCAGGACACCTACACCCCCCGATGTCACAGGAAGGCCATAAAGATCATCAAGGACAACAACCACCCGAGCCACTGCCTGTTCACCCCGCTATCATCCAGAAGGCGAGGTCAGTACAGGTGCATCAAAGCAGGGACCGAGAGACTGAAAAACAGCTTCTATCTCAAGGCCATCAGACTGTTAAACAGCCACCACTAACATTGAGTTGCTGCTGCCAACATACTGACTCAACTCCAGCCACTTTAATAACGGAATTGATGTAAAAAAAAAATGCATCACTAGCCACTTTAAACAATGCCACTTAATATAGTGTTTACATACCCTACATTACTCATCTCATATGTATATACTGTACTCGATACCATCTACTGCATCTTGCCTATGCCGTTCTGTACCATCACTCATTCATATATCTTTATGTACATATTCTTTATCCCTTTACACTTGTGGGTATAAGGTAGTAGTTGTGGAATTGTTAGGTTAGATTACTCGTTGGTTATTACTGCATTGTCTGAACTAGAAGCACAAGCATTTCGCTACACTCGCATTAACATCTGTTAACCATGTGTATGTGACAAATTTGATTTGATTTGATTTGGTCAAGAAACATGAGCAATTGACATTAGACCAGTGAAAATCGGTCCTTTGGTCTGATGAGTCCAAATTTGAGATTTTTGGTTCCAACTGCCGTGTCTTTGTGAGACGCAGAGTAGGTGAACGGATGATCTCCGTATGTGTGGTTCCTACCATGAAGCATGGACGAGGAGGTATGATGGTGTGGGGGTGCTTTGTTGGTGACACTGTCAGTGATTTATTTAGAATTCAAGGCACACTTAACCAGCATGGTTACCACAGTATTCAGCAGCGATACGCCATCCCATCTGTTTTACGCTTAGTGGGACTATCATTTGATTTTCAATTTGCTATTTGACCAAGATGGAGTGCTGCATCAGATGACCTGGCCTCCATATCAGCCGACCTCAACCCAATTTAGATGGTTTGGGATGAGTTGGACCGCAAAGTGAAGGAAAAGCTGCAAATGTGGGAACTCCTTCAAGACTGTTGGAAAAGCATTCCAGGTGAAGCTGGTTGAGAGAATGCCAAGAGTGTGCATAGCTGCCATCAAGGCAAAGGGTTAATACTTTGAAGAAACTAAAATCTAAAATCTATTTTGATTTGTTTAACACTTTTTTGGTTACTACATGATTCCATATGTGTTATTTCATAGTATTGATGTCTTCACTATTATTCTACAATGTATAAAATAGTAAAAATAAAGAAAAACCCTTGAATGAATCGGTGTGTCCAAACTTTTGACTGGTACTGTACATAACATTTGTATTTTAGAATTTTACCTTTGCCTATTTGATCTGGTTCTAACATAGGTCTACGGATTTATGCCATGATTGTCAAAAAAACATTACATTTGTGCTTCAGAACCAAAACGTTGTGAGCCTTGATTGTTGACCAATAACCAGTCATCAGCATTAGCTCACAAAGGAGGGCGCATATATCCAGATTTGTCTGCAGAAAGCAGTTGTTTAATTTTCAGTTGAATACAGTTGAATACAGTTGAAGTCGGAAGTTTACATACACCTTAGCCAAATACATTTAAACTCAGTTTTTCACAATTGCTGACATTTCATCCTAGTAAAAATTCCCTGTCTTAGGTCAGTTAGGATCACCACTGTCACGACTTCTGCCTCCTTGTTCGGGCGGTGCTTGGTGGTCGACTTCACCGGTCTTCTAGCCATTATTGATCAATTTTTCATTTTCCATTGGTTTTGTCTTGTCTTCCTACACACCTGGTTTCAATCCCATTCATTACCTGTTGTGTATTTAACCCTCTGTTTCCCCTCATGTCTTTGTCAGAGATTGTTTGTTATTCAGTTTTGTGTTTTTTGTTTTGTGGCATGAAGGGTCCTCAGACCCATTTTGTTTATATTTAGTGTTTGGAGTGTTTTGTTTATCGTTATTAAATAACTCCATTACACACAGTTTGATTCTCCTGCGCCTGACTTCCCTGCCACCTATACACACGACTCTGACAACCACTTTGTTTTAAGAATGTGAAATGTCAGAATAATAGTAGAGTAGGATTTATTTCAGCTTTTGTTTCTTTCATCACATTCCCAGTGGGTCAGAAGTTTACACACACTCTATTATTTGGTAGCATTGCCTTTAAATTGTTTAACTTAGGTCAAACGTTTCAGGTAGCCTTCCACAAGCTTCCCACAATAAGTTGGGTGAATTTTGGCCCCTTCCTCCTGACAGAGCTGGTGTAACTGAGTCAGGTTTGCGAGCCTCCTTGCTCGCACACGCCTTTTCAGTTCTGCCCACAAGTTTTCTATAGGATTGAGGTCAGGGCTTTGTGATGGCCACTCCAATACCTTGACTTTGTTGTCCTTTAAGCCATTTTGCCAAACCTTTGGAGGTATGCTTGGGGCCATTGTCCATTTGGAAGACCCATTTGCGACCAAGCTCACAGAACTGGATCGTCGAGTGCTGCGGCGTGTAGCGCAAAAAAATAATCTGTCCTCGGTTGCAACATTCACTACCGATGGTGGGATGAGAGGTGTCGGGTTTACGCTAGACATAGTGTTTTCCATGATGGCCAAAAAGCTCAATTTTAGTCTCATCTGACCAGAGTACCTTCTTCCATATGTTTGGGGAGTCTCCCACATGCCTTTAGGCAAACACTGCTTATTTTTTTCTTTAAGCAATGGCTTTTTTTCTGGCCACTCTTCCATAAAGCCCAGTTCTGTGGAGTGCACGGCTTAAAGTGGTCCTATGGACAGATACTCCAATCTCCCTTGTGGAGCTTTGCAGCTCCTTCAGGGTTATCTTTGGTCTCCTTGTTGCCTCTCTGATTAATGCCCTCCTTGCCAGGTCTGTGAGTTTTGGTGGGCGGCCCTCTCTTGGCAGGTTTGTTGTGGTACTATATTCTTTCCATGTTTTTAATAATGGATTTAATGGTGCTCTGTGGGAGGTTCAAGTTTTGGATATTTTTTTATAACCCAACCCTGATCTGTACTTCTCCACAACTTTGTCCCTGACCTGTTTGGAGAGCTCCTTTGTCTTCATGGTGACACTTTCTTGGTGGTGCCCCCTTGCTTAATGGTGTTGCTGACTCTGGGGCCTATGTGTATATATACTGAGATCATGTGACACTTAGATTGCACAGAGGTGGAATTTAACTAATTATGTGACTTCTGAAGGTAATTGGTTGCACCAGATTTATTTATGCACGCACCAATTTTCAGTTTACATTTCAGTAATTTTTTTCAATTCACTAATTTTGACTATTTTGTGTATGTCCATTACATGAAATCCAAATAAAAATCAATTTAAATTACAGGTTGTAATGCAACAAAATAGGAAAAACGCCAAAGGGGGATGAATACTTTTGCAAGGCACTGTATGGGGCCACTGGGCCACCACTTATCTGTGAAATCATTCATCGCATGACCAATGGACCATTTCACTGATGTTCAGAGGCATGCACTGGAAGTATGTTCATTGTTACAGGTATGTTGATTAAGCACTGTTTCATTCTTATGTGCGTTGTTCAGATGTATGAAACACTATTTAATGTAAGAACAAAGAATTACACACCAAGGAATTCATTCGAGATTTTTAAATGCATTGGCCAAATATTGCTACTCAGTGAGTGTGAAAAAGATAACCTGGCACAGATCTTGCCAACTCCATTGCTCACGCAAATGTTTAACATGACAATGAGTGACAAGGAGTTGGCATGATAGGCTATGAAAAATGAGACACTAGATGGCACAATTTATCAACATTGCTACCCAGCAGTTGCTCTCTGAGTTGTACACTAGGAAGGGACAAATCAAATCAAATGTTATGAGCTAAATACAACAGCGTAGACTTTACAGTGAAACGCTTGATTCACAACGATGCAGTTAAAAAGAGTAATAAAAAATAATAACACGAGGAATGAAATGCGTAAGAATGAAGCTATTTACAGGGAGTGCCAGTACCAGATCAATGTGCAGGTGGGTATGTGTGTGTTTGTGTTATGTGTGTGTATGTAGTGTATGTGAATGTATGTAGGTTTTGTGTGAGAGTGTCAGTGTAGTGTGTGTGTGAGTGAGTTTACATACAGTATAGCCTGGGGAGTATGCATAGAATCAGTTCAAGATAGAGTCAATGCAGATACTCCGGGTAACCATTTCATTAACTATTTAGCAGCCTTATGGCTATTTAGCGGCTTGGGGGTAGAAGCTGCTCTCGGAGCCTGTTGGTTGGAGAGCCGGTGCCGTTTGATGTCCCAGTACCGCTTGCCGTACGGTAGCAGAGTGAACACTATGGCTTTGGTGGCTGAAGTCTTTGGCAATTTTTCGGGCCTTCCTCTGACACCGCCTGATATAGAGGTCCTGGATGGCAGGGAGCTCGGCTCCAGTGATGTATAAAATAGAAATGATAAAATAAAACTGAAGAGGAGACATTGGTGATGTTGATGGGAATTGGAAATATCCACCATGGTGGTTCAATAGAGTTACAGGTGTATTATGTTTGAGTGCTATAACATGTCATTTATGGTTTCTCCTATCTCCCTTTCTTTTTGGATTATTATTATTATTATTATTATTATTATTATTATTATGTGGTACAATTAATAGGCAGAATAAACAGCATTGGACAAATGACAAATGCATTGTCAGCGCATGTGCATATCACATGATAATTCATGTACATGCACAGACCTACTACCAAGTAAAAATGTATGCTGTGCTTATTGATTCACCATTACAAGTAAAACCAAAAACAATATGAAAATAAACCCAAAATAAAACCCACCCCATCTCACCCCTCCCACCCGAGTGACCCGTTTAACTTAGCTCTTCATAGCAATTGTAACGATCTGGATGTCGTGGTTGTGAAGTCAGGCGCAGGAAACAGAGAGTTCAAGGTATAGGCCACCCCACGAAACACTGGGCGTTAAAAAACAAATAGTCTGCCTGCTAGCACTAGCTGAATCCCCATCCCTCTCTTCTCATCTATCCTTCTCTCCTCTGCCTTCCCTCTCTCCCCTTCCCATCCCTCTCTCCTCATCCCATCCCATCCCTCTCCTCATCCCATCCTTCTCTCCTCATCCCATCCCTCTTTCCTCTTCCCATCCCTCTATTCTCATCCCATCCCTCTCTCCTCTTTCCTCCCTCTCTCCCCTTCCCATCCTTCATTGCCCTTTCCATCCCTCTCCTCTTTCCATCCCTCTCTCCTTTGCCTTCCCTCTCTCCTCTTCCCATCCCTCTCTCCTCTGCCTTCCCCCTCTCCTCATCCCACCCCTCTCTCCTCTTTCCATCTCTCTCTCCTCATCCCATCCCTCTCTCCTCATCTCATCCCTCTCCTCTTCCTATCCTTCTCTTCTACAGATGACCAGTAGAGTGTTTTAGGTTTGAATCCTTCTATAATTCCGCACAATGGACAGCAAAATATGCCGGATCAGTTGACGGGTTCAATGTTATGCTCCGTAAGAATATCAAAACACTGAAATCCTGTACATAGTAGGGCCCATCAACTTCAGTATCCAAGCTCTCTCGCAATATTTTTTTTTTATTTAAACCGTGTTAATTTGCATGTAAAATAAGGTTTATGAATATTAAACATCCCCAATGTGTTGGATTGAAGAGAAGCCATTGGAGGAGTTTTGGCTGAAGCCTACTGAATGGTGCACAGGATGCAGTGAGAGAGATAGAAGAGCCAGATAACAGAAAGTGTGTCTGTGTCCCAAATGGCACCCTATTCCCGAGATCAGCGATGGGCAACTGGACCTTTTGTAGGCCAGCAGATCAATTCCCCAAAACAAAAATATTTTTTTATCTTGTTACATCAGCCACTAGCTAGGTGTCCATCCAAATGGTGACAGATTTTCAGTGGTGGAGAAAGTAGTCAATTCTCATACTTGAGTAAAAGTAGAGATACCTTTGTAGAAAATGACTCAAGTAAAAGTGAAAGTCACCCAGTAAAATACTACTTGAGGTAAAGTCTAAATAAATATATACTTCAATATCAAAAGTAAATGTAGTTGCTAAAATATACTTAAATATCAAAAGTAAAGGTCATAGTAAGAAGAATGAAAAAATCCTTATATTAAGCAAACCAGACGGCACAATTGTATTGTTTTATTTATTTACGGATAGCCAGCGTCACACTCCGACACACATAATTTAAAAACAAAGCATTTGTGTTTAGTGAGTCTGCCAGATCAGAGGCAGTAGGGATGACCAGGGATGTTCTCTTGATAAGTGTGCGAATTGGACCATTGTCCGTCCTGCTAAGCATTCGAATGTAGCGAGTAACTTTGGGTGTCAGGGAAAATGTATGGAGTAAAAAGTACATAATTTTCTTTAGGAATGTAGTGAAGTAAAAGTAAAAGTTGTAAAAAATATAAATAGTAAAGTACAGATGCCCCCAAAAACGACTTAAGTAGTACTTTAAAATATTTTTACTTCAGTACTTTACACCACTGCAGATTTTCATGCAAATATTCTAAGATCTGCATAAAGAAAGTATGCTCATTTCCCCACCGTTGGTGGGTTTCCACCAAAATGATTTGTTGTGGATAAAAATCAGTGCGTGATAACATAGTGCACACAAAATGTATTTTTTTTTTGCTTAAGTTTTCATGGACTGAATACAAATCTTAAATTCAATGTGTTTCCATCGCTTTTTCAACTCTACAGTCACAAAAACTGTTGCGTTGCATAACAAATGTGCCTTCTCTGGTCTTGGCCCATGCACTCTGTAGCCAACAGCTCGCAGATACAGTGCAGGTAGGCTGTGCGGGTAGGCTAGTCTACATGACGAGATTATGATGGATAAGAGTGACAATATTTTGATTTGTCAGATGGCAGTCAAGCATTGATCATCATGTCACCAGAATTAGACCCTCAATATTTATTGGAAAGGAGCATCAAGCTCATCACTGTGCGTTTTCACCACCCTGTAATTTATTTAATCTGTAGCCTAATAAACTGCATGGTATCCGGAGTTGTAGTGGAAGGACCACATGCAATATCATCTCGTGACTACAAATTCACTTCAATATGATTGTTATTATATCAACATTTGCGCATAAAGGCGTTTCCACTGACATTTCTCACATAATTAATTATACCGACACTAAAAGATCAAACCATATCGAACAAATATAATATTGCAAAATCTTCTCACTGTCCCATGGCAAAATGTGTAGATGTCACGATTTCCGCCAAAGTTGGCTCCCCTGCTTGTTCTGGCGGTGCTCAGTGGTCGTCGTCACCGGCCTACTAGCCGCCACCGATCCCTTTTTCGTTGTCTGTTTGTTTTGTCTTATTAGTTGCACCTGTGTCCATTTGTGTGCTTGATGGGCTTCCTTATTTAAAGTACGTTTACCCGCCCTTGTTTTGTGCGGGATTATTCTTGTGTTACGTGTGTGCGTTTATTGAGGTGTGTTCGTGTTCTAGACCTGGTACCCTGTGTTTTGGGTGGTCCGTTTATTTCCGCGCCCTGTGTTGTGGGCCTTGCTTTTGTGCCATATTAAAGTGCACTTTTCCCTGTGGAACTCTCTGCTCTCTACGCCTGATTCTTCCTCACACACCTAGCGTGACAGTAGAATTGCAACAAACTAAAAAAGGATCTCTGCTGTCAACAAATATTTTCTCTCCCCCCCAACAAAGTTTTGCTTAAAAGGCTAGGGCTGGCTCTGACTGCATGTGTTGGTACGGATGTGGGTACTCAGACCCGCATGCCACTGCGGCCCCTCATGATGAGATCCGATTTTTGTGGCCCCCACCCCCATCAAAGTTGCCCATCCCTGCCCTATATAGTGCACTATTTTAAACCAGAACCCTTTCTGCCCCGGTCAATAGAAGTGGGCTATGTAGGGAATAGGGAGCCATTTGGGACTTAGACCGTGTATCTGGTGCCAGCCTCGCTAGAACTGTCTCTGGCGCCAATTCAATAAACAACATAAAGTAGTATCTGGTGCTAGCTCTTCAACAGCATGCTGTGCCAATTCAATAAACAGTTTAGCTCGTCAGAATTCTTCATAGCACTGTGCGTAGCAGTGTGTCAATAGAAAGGAGAGAGTGAATGAAAATAGGAGAATTTAAAAAGTGTTAGGGTGGGTTGAATAAAGGGTCTTTCATTCACAATGTCACATTTATGAGCATGTCACCAAGAATAGATGAGTTATTAATGAGATATTATGTGTTGATCCAGAATGTAAAAGTATTTGGGGCAACATCTTATCTTGACTCCTGAATCTAGGTCTCCTGGCTGTATTGTATCTAGGACGTAATCCATATTTAGAAGTTGTGTTACTTCTCCTCAGTCACTTTCCGCAGGCACACTTACTCATGGGAGGTAAACTAACGACACCAAACCCGATCATGGTGAATACATACACACAGTATCAATCATAGAGTAGGCTAATCACGGTGCCGCCAGATTCACAGTTTTCAAGATGAAGTTACTCTGAACATATAAGGTCGGTTTCCTGGACACAGATGAAGTCTAGTCCTGGAGTAAAAAGCACGCTCAATGGTGAATCTTCATTGAAAGTGCTTTTTTTGTAGAGGGGTATATTTGTCCGGAAAACAAGCCGATATGTGACAGGCAGAAACCTGAATGTGGCCGAGTGCTATAGAGTGTAGGCAGTGATTAGCACAGCAACCAGGAGACCATAAGGAACAGATCCCTAGACGCTCTGAGAGAGGTCTGAGGACACTGCAAAGTAAAGCTACAAGACAGCAAAGAGCAGATGGGATGTGAAGAGAACCTGTCTCTAATATACGGCATGTCAGAAAATACAGCATAAGGGTCAAGGTTTCACTTCCCCAAAAATTCGAAATATATTAATAAGCAACAACAAAATGCAATGTGTGGCCCAATTTTTTTCAAATTCAGGAATTGATTGCGTGACAGGGACAACAACTGTAAAGCTGCATACCCTTAAAGAGAGGAGAATATACATTGTATTCGGGAAAGTTTAGACCCCTTAACATTTTCCACATTTTGTTACGTTACAGCCGAATTCTAAAATTGATTCAATTGTTTATTCCCCATATCACTCTACACACGAATACCCCATAATGACAAAGCAAAACTAGGTTTTTAGACATTTTTGCACATTTGAAAATTTAAAAAAATGAAATATTACATTTACATAAGTATTCAGACCTTTTACTCAGTACTTTGTTGAAGCACCTTTGGCAGTGATTACAGCCTCAAGTCTTTTTGGGTTTGATGCTACAAGCTTGGCATACCTGCATCTGGGAGTTTCTCCCATTCTTCTCTGCAGATCCTCTCAAGCTATGTCAGTGTAACGGCAGATTTCCTTCTCTTCGTCTGAAGAGGAGTAAGGATCGGACCAAGATGCGGCGTGGTAAGTGTTCATGATGATTTTAATAAGAAAAGCACTGAACACTATCAAATACAAAAACAATAAACTAATATGTGACATAACCAAACCGAAACAGTACCGTGTGGCGACAAACACACACACGGAAACAAACACCCACAAACCAACAGTGAAACCCAGGCTACCTAAATATGGTTCTCAATCAGGGACAACGATAAACAGCTGCCTCTGATTGAGAACCATATCAGGCCAAACACAGAAATAGAAAAAACATAGAAACACAAACATAGACTGCCCACCCCAACTCATGCCCTGACCATACTAAATAAAGACAAAACAAAGGAAATAAAGGTCTGAACGTGACAGTCAGGTTGGATGGGGAGCGTCACTGCACAGCTATTTTCAGGTCTCTCCAGAGATGTTCGGTCAGGTTCAAGTCCGGGTTCTGGCTGGGCCACTCAACAACATTCAAAGATTTGTCCCGAAACCACTCCTGTGTTGTCCTGTTGGAAGGTGAACCTTCACCCCATTCTGAGGTCCTGAGCACTCTGGGGCAGGTTTTCATCAATTATTTCTCTATACTTTGCTCTGTTAATCTTTCCCTCGATCCTGAATAGTCTCCATGTCCCTGCCGCTGACAAACATCCCCACGGCATGATGCTGCCACCACCTTGCTTCACCGTAGGGATGGTGCCAGGTTTCCTCCAGACGTGACGTTTGGCATTCAGGCCAAATAATTAAATCTTGGTTCCATCAGACCAGGGAATCTTGTTTCTCATGGTCTGAGAGTCCTTTAGGTGCCTTTTGGCAACAACTGTAAAGCAGCATACCTTTAAAGAGAGGAGAATATACACTGAGTGTACAAAACATTAGGAACACCTGCACTTTCCATAACATAGACTGACCAGGTGAATCCAGGTGAAAGCTATGATCCTTTATTGATTTAACAGAATGTGCTGTTTGCAAATGTGCAAACAAAGGGGAAATCTGTGATTGATGTATCCATTTTTGTAATTTTAAATTAATGATTTACACTGAGTATACAAAACATTAAGGACACCTACTCTTTCCATGACATAGACTGACCAGGTGAATCAAGGTGAAAGCTATGATCCCTTATTGATGTCACTTGTTAAATCCACTTCAATCACTGTAGATGAAGGGGAGGAGACAGGTTACAGAATAATTTTTAATCCTCGGGACAATTGAGACATGAATTGTGTTTGCATTATGGGGCGGCAGGTAAACTAGTGGTTAGAGTGTTGGGCCAGTAACTGTTGCTATATCGAATCCCTGATCTGACAAGGTAAACATCTGTCGTTCTGCCCCTTGAACAAGGCAGTTAACCCATTGTTCCTAGGGCGTCATTGTAAATAAGAATTTGATCTTAACTGACTTGCCTAGTTAACTAAAGTTTAAATAAAAAATTATGCCATTCAGAGGGTGAATGGGCAAGACAAAACATTTAAGTGCCTTTCAACGAGGTATGGTAGTAGGTGCCATGTGCAACGGTTTGAGTGTGTCAAGAACTGCAACGCTGCTGGGTTTCCCATTTGTGTCACACCCTGACCATAGTTTACTTTGTATATTTCTATGTTTTGGTTGGTCAGGGTGTGAGCTGAGTGGGCATTCTATGTTTCATGTCTAGTTTGTCTAGTTCTATGTTTGGCCTGATATGGTTCTCAATCAGAGGCAGGTGTTCGTCATTGTCTCTGATTGGGAACCATATTTAGGTAGCCTGTTTGGTGTTGGGTTTTGTGGGTGATTGTCCTGAGTGTCTTGATGTCCTTGTTTGATGTTAGTTGACACAAGTATAGGCTGTTTTCGGTTTGTTTATTGTTTTGTAGTGTTCGTGTTTAGTCGTGTTTACGTTTGTTTAAATAAACATGGATCGCAATCGACACGCTGCAGTTTGGTCCGACTCTCCTTCACTATATGAAAGCCGTTACAATTTGTATCAAGAATAGTCTGCCACCCAAAGGACATCCAGCGAACTTGACACAACTGTGGGAAGCATTGGAGTCAACATGGGCCAGAATCCCTCTGGAACTCTTTCTACACTTTGTAGAGTCCATGCCTCGACGAATTGGTGCTATTCTGAGGGGAATATGTTAGGAAGGTGTTCTTAATGTTCCAAGGACTGTGGCCTCTCCTTCTCCGTGGCCGACGTGAGTAAAACATTTAAACGGGTTAACGCTCGCAAGGCTGCCGGCCCAGACGGCATCTCTAGCCGCATCCTCAGAGCATGTCCTCAAAGCATGCGCAGACCAGCAGGCTGGTGTGTTTACGGGCATATTCAATCTCTCCCTATCCTTTGTTCCTGTACCCAAGAAGGCAAAGAGAACAGAACTTAATGACTATCGCCCCATAGCACTCACCTCTGGGATCATGAAATGCTTTGAGAGACTTGTCAAGGATCATATCGCCTCTACCTTACCTGCCACCCTAGACCCACTTCAATTTGCTTACCACCCAACAGGTCCAAGGACGATGCAATCGCCATCACTCTGCACACTGCCCTATCCCACTGCCCTATTCCACAAGAGAAATAGCTATGTAAGAATGCTGTTTATTGACTATATCTCAGCATTCAACACCATAGTACCCTCCAAGCTCATCATTAAGCTCGAGGCCCTGGGTCTTAACCCCGCCCTGTGCAACTGGGCCCTGGACTTTCTGACGGGCCGCCCCCAGGTGGGGAAGGTAGGAAACATCACCTCCAATCCACTGATCCTCAACACTAGGGCCCCACAAGGGTGCGTGCTCAGCCCCCTCCTGTACTCCCTGTTCAACAATGACTGTGTGGCCAAGCACGCCTCCAACTCAATCATTAAGTTTGCAGAAGACACAACAGTAGCAGGCTTGATTACCAACAGCCTACAGGGAGGAGGTGAGGGCTCTGGAAGCTACCTCCCACTCAACGTCAACAAAGCAAAGGAGATGGGCTTCAGGAAACAGCAGAGGGTGCACCCCCCTATCTACATTGACAGGACCACAGTGGAGAAGGTGGAAAGCTTCAAGTTCCTTGGCGTACACATCACTAACAAACAGAAATGGACTACCCACATAGACTGTGTGGTGAAGAAGGCACAACAGAGGCTTGTCACCTAAAACCCTCAAACTTTTACAGATGCATAATTGAAAGCATCCTGTCGGGCTGTATCACCACCTGTTACGGAAACTGCACCGCCTGCAACCGCAAGGCTCTCCAGATGGTGGTGCGGTCTGCCCAACACATTAACGGGGTCAAACTGTCCGCCCTCCAGGACACCTACAGCACCTGATGCCACAGGATGGCCAAAAAGATCATCAAGAACATCAACCATCCGAGCCACTGCCTGTTCACCCCTGCTATCATCCAGAAGGCGAGGTCAGTACAGGTGCATCAAAGCTGGGACCAAGAGACTGAAAAACAGCTTCTATCTCAAAGCTATCAGACTATTAAACAGCCATCACTAGCACATTAGAGGCTGCTGCCTATAGGCATAGACTAGAAATCACTGGCTACTTTAAGGAATGGAACACTAGTCACTTTATTAATAATCTGTCATTACTCATCTCATTAGTATATACTGTATTCTATACTATTCTACGGTATCTTAGTCACTTAATGTTTACATGTCTGTCATTACTCATCTCATTAGTATATTTTGTATTCTATACTATTTTACAGTATCTCATTCACTTAATAATGTTTACATATCTTGCATTACTCATCTCATATGCATATACTGTATTCTATATTATTCTACTGTTTCTTAGTCTTTTCCGCTCTGACAACGCCCTTCCACATGTATATAGTCTTAATTCATTCCTACTTAGATGTGTGTGTTTTGGGTATATGTTGTGTAATTTGTTAGATATTACTTGTTAGATACAGTTCAAGTCGGACGTTTACATACACTTAGATTGGAGTCATTAAAACTTGTTTTTCAACCACTCCACAAATTTCTTGTTAGCAAACTATAGTTTTGGCAAGTCGGTTAGGACATCTACGTTGTGCATGACTGTCACGACTTCTGCCGAAGTCGATGCCTCTCCTTGTTCGGGCGGTGCTCGGCGGTCGACGTCACCGGTCTTCTGCCGAAGTCGATGCCTCTCCTTGTTCGGGCGGTGCTCGGCGGTCGACGTCACCGGTCTTCTGCCGAAGTCGATACCTCTCCTTGTTCGGGCGGTGCTCGGCGGTCGACGTCACCGGTCTTCTAGCCATCATTGATCCATGTTTCATTTTCCATTGGTTTTCTCTTGTCTTCCTACACACCTGGTTCCAATCCCATTCATTTATTGTTGTGTATTTAACCATCTGTTTCCCCTCATGTCCTTGTCAGAGATTGTTTTTTGTTATGCTCGTGTTTTATGGATTGGTGTGAGACGGGTTCTTGTACCCACGTTTATTTTATTATGTACTTTGGTTTTGGAGTTTTGTTTTACGTTATTAAACTACTCCATTATACCAAGTTTGATTCTCCTGCGCCTGACTTCCCCGCCACCTACACACACGTTATGACAATGACACAAGTAATTTTTCCAACAATTGTTTACAGATTATTTCACTTATGCACTGTATCACAATTCCAGTGGGTCAGAAGTTTACATAAACTACCCCAGAACAACAGCAAAGGACCATGTGAAGATTCTGGAAGAAACAAGTACAAAAGTATCTATATCCACAGTAAAACGAGTCCTATATCGACATAATCTGAAAGTCTGCTCAACAAGGAAGAAGCCACTGCTCCAAAACCGCCATAAAAAAGCCAGACTACGGTTTGCAATTGCAAATGGGGACAAATATCGTACTTTTTGGAGAAATGTTCTCTGGTCTGATGAAACAAAAATAGAATTGTTTGGTCATAATGACCATCGTTATGTTTGGAGGAAAAACGGGGAGGCTTGCAAGCCGAAGAACCCCATCCCAACCGTGAAGCACGGGGGTGGCAGCATCATGTTGTGGGGGTGCTTTGCTGCAGGAGGGACTGGTGCACTTCACAAAATAGATGGCATCATGAGGATGGACAATTATGTGGCTATGTTGAAGCAACAACAAAGTCAAGGTATTGGAGTGGCTATCACAAAGCCATTATATTATATCCCCAGGACTACCTGACATGATGACTCCTTGCTGTCCCCAGTCCACCTGACCGTGCTGCTGCTCCAGTTTCAACTGTTCTGCCTTATTATTATTCGACCATGCTGGTCATTTATGAACATTTGAAAATCTTGGCCATGTTCTGTTATAATCTCCACCCGGCACAGCCAGAAGAGGACTGGCCACCCCACATGGCCTGGTTCCTCTCTAGGTTTCTTCCTAGGTTTGGCCTTTCTAGGGAGTTCTTCCTAGCCACCGTGCTTCTACACCTGCATTGCTTGCTGTTTGGGGTTTTAGGCTGGGTTTCTGTACAGCACTTTGAGATATCAGCTGATGTAAAGAAGGGCTTTAGAAATACATTTGATTTGATTTTATATTCTTAATTCCATTCCTTAATTTAGATCGGTGTGTATTATGTGAAGTGGTTAGATATTACTTCTTTTTTTTTCACTGTTGGAGCTAGAAACACAAACATTTCGTTACACCCGCAATAACATCTGCTAAACATGTGTACGTGACCAAAACAATTTGATTTGATTACAAAAACAGTGGCGGGGTGTCCGCTTTGTTGTGGTTTGAATTGCAGATTGCTCCTTTAAACACACCTTTTCCATCTAGAGACTGTGACTGAGACGGGTCCTCTACACTGAATATAGCACACTCCAATATAGAACGCATCTCCGGAGGGTGTAGCACTAGCATTGTGTTGCATTCTCAGATATTTCTTCAAGAAAGCATGCCAGAAAATGGGTCACGTTGAAAGTTATTTCCTCCATTTGCAATAGCGTGGCCGCTATTGTTCACTGAATGAGTGTTTGACAATAACCTTGTCTTAGAGATCTCCTCTATCTGGTGAGGGAGTAGGAAAGAATGATATCCAAGACTTTCATGAGGATAAAATATAATTCAAATGTGTTGTCAGTCAGTCTTATAACCATTTAAAGGGAGTGTCACAGCCATGGAATCATAGTCTGTGTGTTCCCGCTGGTCGGTTTATTGGCCTGCTGATTGGATCAGTGGATTACCAGAAGATATGGGCTCAATCATCTCCATAGAAATGTTTCTTACAAACCCCACACATACAGCCCATGTAGCCTACTGCCCCATACCCATGCACTGCTGATGGAATGTGCTGAAATCATATGTGAGGATGTGAAATTAGAATGATATAAACTGACATGCCTGACACCTAATCCAGTGGGCAATGCTGGTTGAAATGATATATTTATGAGTTTACCCAGCTGTCCCTCCCTGTTAAAGTCCCTCTATCCCTCTGCCCCCTGAGTCCATCGCATCTCCATGGTGGTACTAGCAGCATTTAAATGTTGCCTTGGACTGGCTCATGTTGATCCTGTCATTTCCGTTGTCTCTGCTGGACAGCCCTCTGTCAATCCGCAGCATGTTCTCCATTAGGAAGGCTCCTGCCTCGTCAACATTGAGATTGTCCTGAAAGTCAGACATAGGGGAACATGGTACAAGGAACACTTTTTTTAAAATTTAAGAATAATGAAATGCAACCTATTTTGGTCAGAGTCAGTATCAGGTTTTTTGCAGTTTTTCATTCAATTACAACAAAGTCATTCCACCTCAAACACAAGAAAAAGGATTTCGACACCCACCTTCTAACTTGATTTCTGAGAAATTAAGATAATTGATTGCACCTAAACTGGCCATTTTAAATATAGGATTCATATATTCTTCAATAAATATAGTACCTAACATCAAATTTGGACCATCATTCTCACTAACAATGAGTAAGACGTGAGGAATCCAATAAAATGATCAAAAGCCACCCACGGACCTCCCACACCCCACGCCAATCCCACCCCAACAACCAGTATACAGTATCAGTTCTCTATGTTTGATAAGTAGTATGGAGCTGCTACTTGGAGTATTGCTTCTTCATCCTTTGCAATGTATTGCCAGTGAATCTGGTGATGTTTTGTCTCCCCTGTTCTGAGAAATTTGCCATTGAAGTCACTTGCATTATAGTGTGAAAGTACAACGTTTGGCCGACTAGATGCCACTGTTCCTGCTACTGCCACCAAACACTTTTATCCATGTTGCTGGTCTCTTGTGTTTATTAAATGGACCATAACATTTTCTTTGCAACTTTGGGTAGAAAGCCATTAGCGTTTGCACATGATGAAAATAGATTGTATGGTCAACCTCACAAGGAAACAGACCCTCTGTGTGTGGTTAATTCCCTTCAAAAAAGGGGCAAATTAGTAACTGTTAGACCATTTCTGGAGAACAAGCAAAAAATTAGGCTACAGCAGTTCTATTGGTTTCAATGTTATGGTCTCTAATGGTCTTCAATGGTAAAAGTCTCAAACACACACTGTATAGTGTTTTGCTATGGTAATGGTATTGGGTTGGGTTTAATGGTAAATAATCACACTACAATATCATTTTATTGAAAAACATACAGTATGACTGCCATGGGGTGGCAGGTAGCCTAGCGGTTAAGAGTGTTGGGCCAGTAACCGAAATGGCGCTGGTTCAAGACCGAGAGCCAGCAAGGTGGAAAAATCTGCTGTTCTGCCCTTGAGCATGGCAGTTAAACAACAAATGCTCTCTGAGCGCCGATGACACACCTCTTTGATTCAGAGGGATTGGGTTAAATGCGGAAGACATATCTTGGTTGAATGCATTCAGTTGTGCAACTGACTAGGTATCCCTTTCCCAATGGTTCATTATTGTCACAACATTTTAGTCACTAGCCCATTTCTCCACAAAAGTTTGGGCTGGTAGGAAAAGTCTTCATATGAAAATTGCAACATACGCATAGCCCTCAGAGAGCTGCCATTTGTTGGAGTATTCAAGGAGAGTTGGTTTGAAGCATTAGGTTGCTAATAGAAGGACAAACTGAATTGCTTTCATGGAGGACTGGCTTGACCACACAATTGACCACACAATTTATTTTTATCATGAGCAAACACTATTGGGTTTTCTATCCAAAGTTGCAAAGAAAATGTTGTGATTCATTAAATAAAACAGCAAAATTGATAAAAGGGTGTGGTGGCAGCAGCAACAACAGTGGCATCTAGTGGGCAAAACCTGGTACTTTCACATTCATTTATAGTAAATAATGCAAGCGACTTCAATGGCCAATTTCTTTAAACAGAGGGAAAAAGCCGTCACCAGATTCACAGGGAATACATAACAAATGGTGAAGAAGCAATACTCCAAGCCGCAGCGCCATAGTACTTGTCAAACATAGAGAACTGATACTGTATACTAGTTGTTGGGGTGGGATGTTTGATCTGATTGGCGTGGGGTTGTGGGGTGTCCGTGGGTGTCTTTTTAACATTTTAGTTGATTCCTCAAGTCTTACTCAATGATAGAAAGAAGTATTGGATGTTAGGTTAGTTACTATATTTGTTAAATATTATGTGAATCCTATAAATTAAAAGGGCCGATTTTTGGTTTCAAATTTAATTTCAACAAAATAATGTTTCAGGAATGCAAATCTTATCTGTTTTTGTAACTAGAGAAACTATTTCACAACAACCTGAGATGGTGGATGTCATTGCTTGCTGAAATGACCCAATATCCATTAGTCCCCAAACTCTATGAGGGTGAACAGAGCTTTCACTAACAGATGAGATGTTGTTGCGTTGACAGCCAATGCACTACGTAATGTTTGCCTTGTACAATGCACAGCTTCTTTAAACCACAGTAAAGCACTGTAACTAATGTGACTCATGTTTACACACCTTAAATCTTTATGAGTACATTGTTACTGTGTTAAAGTCCAAAAATGTACATCACATGACTTCATTCTTTGACAGATTTCTTTCTGACTTCCTCACCTTTGCTGACGTCTCAAACCAACCCAGGAAGCCTTTCTCTTTACAGTAGTTGTCCATGAGGGCAGACAGCTCCTTGTTTCCCTCTGTCTGGTCACACTTGTTGGCTAACAGGACAGCAGGGACAGGGCTTCCACTGACCAGTCTCACTTTGCTATCTAGGTCATGCTTCCACTGTTGAGGCAGCCTCTAATGTCTCCATCTTGGTCGTGTCAAAGACCACAAACGCCCCCATGGCCTCCTTGTAGTATACTCTGGACATGTTCCTTAATCCTCTCCTGACCTTCAGGAAATAGAGAAAAACATAGTGTGTCCCTATGGGTCTTGGCCAAAAGTAGTGCACTATAAAGGGACTAGGGCGCCTGTTGGCACACAATCATACAGTTGTCATCTGCTTTGCATTCTTAATCCTCCTTAACTTTGATTGGAAAGCTGTTCACTTACATAAATGTTAATCTGGGGCTATGGAAAATGTACAATTTGGAAAGCAAAATGTGGTCTACAATCCATGGAGATAACCTAGTAAGGAAAGAGCTGTAACCCCAAATCAAATAACAAAAGCAGAGAAACACAGAACTGTGACTGTCATCATATTGTCAACCCCACTCCATATTGTCAAGCCCACAACCCTATAGATCACCCACAACCCCATAGATCATCAAGATCTCATTTCAGTCCACTTTTTTGAATGCCCAATTCTACACTTCTCTATATAGGAATATCGAAATGGTTATTAGAGTAAACTTTTCTTTAGTTTTGAGTTAGTTGGATAATCTTATTTCTATTTCAAGGCTGTACATTTTTGAGTGAGAAAAACATGATTCTGCTAGCTGAAAACCTTATTTCACGTGTGTGTGTGTGTGCTCAACATATTTGGCTTACCTGCAATGTCCCAAAGCTGAAGTCTCACCACTGTTTTATTGTCCCATTCGATCGTTTTCAACGCAAAGTCAACTCCAATCGATGCCTTGTACTCCTCCTTGAACCGCATGTTAACGTACCGCGTTATGAAGCTAGTTTTTCCAACACCCCTCTCTCCAATCACCAAAACTTTAAACAAACACTCGGTGCATACCGATACTGAACCCTCCGCCATGTTCAAATATCAACAGCAACATCAGTTTTGTTGTAGGCTAGCGATATAGACCAGAGAGTGGTAGCCTACACTTTCATTTTGCCGCAGGTGACCAAAGTATAGACAGCCACCACGAAATAATGACTACATGAGTACATGTGCAAAACAAATATTTTATTTATTCTAACAAAACACATATCTTCAATAATGTGAACGACAATGACTGTTTGCACGACTGTGTTTGATACATGTTGTAAAACAGAAAACATGATTGAACTCTATGAAGGCATATCTATCAAATAGCCTATTCATGTTACTAGCCATTGTTTATTACATTATATATAGTGAGATCATAACAATTGGTAAAAGTAAGAATTTATACTGTACAAACCCAACAGTCACTATAAGCAACACACTTATAAATGGTAAAATAAACGCAGTAATTCCTTTTAGTAAAACTAATCTGAATCGTTACCAAAATAGGATGCATACTACTACATACTGTACATTCACAAAAGTAACAAATTACATGTTTGGCAGTCATATTATAATAGACACTGTTGCAAGTATGGATTTAGAGGAGTGTTTATAAAATAGACAAGACTTGCAATAGAAATGAGAGACATTTTAAAAATGTTTTTCTGTAAATGGAAGCATACCGGATTCATGGCACTTGAATCCTTCTGGTTTTTGCTTGCTACATTCTTACAGTAGTTAGTTATTGTATCTGTATAATATATTCATTCTGAAGTTATCTGATGAAGAAAGTGACTGTGACAATCTCTGTGATTTTTTTCTTCTGAATAATACATACTTCATTTGAGCAAAAACAACAAAACACATTCATCTAGAACATTTTACATTGTAAGGTTATAACTGTATTAGAAAACATGGGCCTACACAGTGCACACATTATTTATAGACATGTTTGTGAACTACAGGTTGGATAGTCTATTATGATAAACAATCTACTTTCAAGTGGTGGAAGTTTGCCTTAATGAAAACAAGCAACAAACACAACCATTATTGTAATACCTGATGATGGTCAAATTCACACTGCATTGTACCCTTAAAATAACTGCTACTTACATGACTTCAATAAGCTACACGAAGAAGACTATCTTAGCTTTTTGCTTTCCTAATAAGACACTGAGCAACTTCAAAGCTGTTCATCTCTTGCATAAACATGGCAATACATTTTGCAACAGGTTAAATCTTTTCTTTGTGATATTTATTATACAACAATAAGACCTTTTAAAAGTGTGTCCTGTGCTTTTTTTGCTCACTTTCATCCCTGTAAACACACACTTTTGCTCATAGATTTCATGAGTCAACCAATATAGTCCAGTCAATCTCTCAATAAAGTTTTCAAGACATTTTGACCATTTCTTACTGGTCATTAAATGGAACACAAATAATATGCTACAAGTCATCAGCTACAAAATGGCTCTATATTATTCTACCATATCTACAGTACTCGTTCACAGCGTTGAGCTTTGTGTGTAATCCTTCAGAACGACGGAGGCATAGTTTGGAGGGGTGCACAATATGGACTCGGACACGGGTGAGGCGTTATGAAAGGGGCTCCCCATGCTCGCTGTATCACGAAATGGGGAGGGGGGCATCAGGGCCAAAGAATTCTCCGTTGCTAATTTGAGCTGAACGAGGTCGTCGTCCTCTTCTTCTTCGTGAATCAGGGCGTTGTCATACATGTATCCATGGAGGAGGCCAAACCGCTCGTTCTCCACCACTACATCCTCCTCAATCTCCTCCTCCTCCTCATCCTCCATCTCCAGGTGGGAGGTGTGCTCCTCGTCGTCGAATGAGCCAAGGTCTAGTTGCAGGGGCAAGACTGCATGCTGCTGGATGAGATGAGCCTGGTGGTACACAGGCCTGCCATGACTGCTCCCAGACCTGCCCCCAAAACCCTCACCACCACCAACAGGGCTGGGCGGAATGATCATGTCCATATCATTGAGCTCAGGGATGATGAAATCACTGTTGTACTTGCCCACCACCTCCTGTAGCTGTAGGTGGTCCATGATGACTCTCTGCTGGGGGATCACTCTGCTCTGTGGCAGGTGCGGGGGCATGTGCTCAACAGGAGGGTAATATTCAACCACCTCCTCGTCCACCTCTTTCATCGGCCCACCAGTGGTGGGCATTATCTGCCCATGGGCCATCATGTGGGGACTAAGGGGAGGATTGTATCTGACTAGGTCGCTCTCGTCCTCCTCGGCTACATTGTACAGAGTCTTGGTGCTGAGGTCAGAGAACTCCATGGCCATGCTGCTGCCTGTGTTATGGTAGGTGTTAGTTAAGGGTCTGATGACGGCCATCTGATTGGAGCATCCTGCTTCCTGTCTCTTCACGTGCACAGACAGTCTTTGCCAATTGTGCTCCCCTTTTGGAGCATGATGTCTTGCACCTGGTTCAGACCATGACACAGACTTTCCATTAGAACTATGAACAGAATAAAGATGGCTGTTAGCTATTTCATAGGGACTCAGAAAGGTGGAGACAACAACTGTGTTTCTGGTTCATGTAATAACATTTTTAAAAAGGAAAGTTAAAATCTATAACAGATCAATTCTATGTTGATGGTGACTTTACAAAATGCGTATTTTTGGTTTGATTTACTGAGGATTGTATATTTATTTATATATTCAGATGAATGTATTTCCAATATACTATACATCCTAATTCTGTGGTACAGTGTATCCTGATAGTGATCCTTCAGTACTCATGGGTATGCTGGTATTAATTATATTCAGCAACAGATCAACCAACGGTGGTTGTTAATTGAACATTGACCTAGATCTGGCATAATATTCTGTAACACTCTCTTTGTGTCCCAAATGGCACCATATTCAATACATAGTGCACTATTTTTGGCCCAGGTCAAAAGTAGAGAACTAGCCTATATAGGTTGCCATTTGGTACGTAGGCTCTGCCCTCTGTGCGTGAATTACTGTAAAGCAAAATCAGCATCCCAGTGGTACCTCAGGAGCCCGTATTCACAAAGCGTCTCAGAGTAGGAGAGATGATCTAGGATCAGATCCCCCTGTCCAGCTTATCTTATTCATTATGCTCTAAAAGGCTAAACTGATTCTATATCAGCAGTCCTACTTTGAGACTCGTTGAATACAGGCCCAGGAATGACTCATTTCCATCAACTTACTTCTCAGAGTTCTTCTTCCGTTTGAACATGTCGAGCAGGCTGTTGCTCCGGCAAGCGATATTGCCGTCGCCGACGTGCATGCGCACTACATCTGAGGTGGTGAACGCGCTGCGCACATTCCGCTCCGGCTTGGCGAGGATGATATAGATCTTTGGTGAGAACATACAGCCCAATGCCACAGTCACACTCAGGCTCACTGAGAACGATGTGGTGATGATCTTGTAGTTAGAGCCAAAGTAGATGGGCACAAACGCCAGCCAGATTATACAAGTTGTATACATAGTGAAGGCGATGTACTTGGCTTCGTTGAAGTTAGCCGGAACGTTGCGCGTCTTGAAGGCGTAGTAGGTACAGCTCATGATGAGCAGGCCGTTGTAGCCCAGTGGCGCTACCATGCCCACCGTGCTTGTGTTGCAGATCAGGAAGACCTCCCTGATGCTGGGGTAGGACTTGACGGGCATAGGCGGCTCCAGGATGATCAGAGTAACCTCCAGGGTGAGCTGGACACTGACTAGGAGGCCGGCGATCACCAACTGATTATACAAAATAAGAAGAACACACAGGATTTATATGCCGCTTTTTTCAAGGACACAAGACATACCAAAGACAAAACAATAGGTGCGTCTGAAATGGCATCCTATTCCTTATAGTGCACTACTTTTGACCAGGGCCTGCTAGTGCACTATATAGGGAATAGTGTGCCATTTGGGAGGTATCCAATGTCAAAACCATCAAATGAAAACAAGAACAAAGAGAAATCTAAATAAGTCTATATAATCACCTGGGCCCAGGCGCTCATAAACCGCGGCTTCCTGGTACAGATCTTCTTCTTGCTGCCAGCCAGGATGCGTGCGATGCGGTTGGTCTTGGTGACTAACGCTGAGTAGCACATGGTGGCTGAGAGGCCCACCAGGAGGCGCTGCAGGTAGCAGGAGGCCACGGTGGGCCTGGCGATCAGAGTGAAGGGGCAGATGTAGCCCAGGAAGATCCCGGCCAGGATGATGTAGCAGAGCTCGCGGCTGGAGGACTTGACCACAGGCGTGTCCCGGTAGAGGACGAAGATGAAGGTGACAAAGGAGGTGACCAGGATGCCCAGGCAGGCAAACACCACCTGGACGATGGACTCTGGGTTCCCCCACTCCAGGTACCGCAAGGTGATTGGCTCGCAACCTGGGGAGAAGACACAGATAAAGAGAATAAGCGTGAGACCTTTCTCTGAAGATATTTCACTTGAAACAAAGCACAAAGGCTATTACTGTATGCAATAGGCTAACTGATTGATGGATGGATTGATTGATTGATTCAACCTAGGACCCAGACAGTGTATGTCTGACTTGACACTTCTTAATTCCAAATTGACAAAACTACCCAAAATCACAAAGGATGAAATAAACTTATAGTGGATAAAAAAAAAATTCATTCTGCACAGTTGAATATTAATTCAATATGGGTAGCCTATAGCATTTTTCTTTCTCCAAATCAACCATCTAAGAGCCTGTGTAATCGCTGCCTCCAGTTGGAAAACACACCAAGTATTAAAGTAGGTTTTCAGCTCAACTATAAATAAACCCCTTCTCTACTTAGGGAGAGGCAAGCTGTAGTACAAAGCGTAGCCATTGGAGGCGAGGGGGAACGACAGGACTGCAGCAGGAGTCAGTAAATCACTGCAGCATAACACTGGTCCAAGCATCCAACATCACCACACTATTCATCCAATGACACAGCTAACTAATGGCAAATATTTCACTGACCAATTTTATATTAAAGAGATAATTCAGGGTTTTGGAAATGATGCCATTTATCCTTTTCCCCAGAGTCAGATTGGATTTGTGGATACCGGTTTTATGTCGCTGTGTCCAGTATGAAGGAAGTTAGAAGTAGTTTCGTAAGGCAATGCTAACTAGCGTTAGCACAATTACTGGAAGTCTATGGGTATCTACTAGCATGCTAGCAGATACCCGATTCCTGTAGACTTACAGTCATTGCGCTAATGCTAGATAGAATTGGCTCGCAAAACTACTTCTAACTTCCTTCATACTGGACCTGGAGACATAAACATGATATTTATGAGTTCATCTGAGTCTGGGGAAGTAGATAAAGAGCATCAATGCCAAAATCATGAAGTATCCCTTTAACGTCAAACAGCAAAAAGGAAATAATCACACAAGGTCATTAAGTTTGTGTTATGGTTGTTAAAATAATTGCCATCTAAACAAAATGTTCACTTTCACAAAGTTGATGACAATTATTTTTGGTTAGTATCATTGTTTCATGTCTAATGTCTTTGGGGCGGCAGGGTAGACTAGTGGTTAGAGTGTTGGACTAGCAGCCGAAAGGTTACAAGTTCAAATCCCTGAGCTGACAAGGTACAAATCTGTTGTTCTGCCCCTGAACACCCCTGAAGGCCTTCATTGAAAATAAGAATGTGTAATTAACTGACTTGCCTAGTTAAACAAAGGTGAAAGGTAGACATTTAATTTCAAGGAGAGCGTCTTATCTTTGAAGAGCTTGAAAGCCATAAGCAGTAGCAATAAGAAATGTAGTGTTGTCTAATATATGATTAATGGTTCTCTGGTGTCATGGGGTACACCTTTGAAAATAGGAAAGCAGTATAGGCCAGATGGGTGAAATAGTGCTGTTACCAACAATCATGGATGAATAAACTCTGCTGAGCACAGATTAAGTGTTGTGCTGCGAAGGCTTTGAGGAACTGAACTTCAAAATCAGACTGTATTCCCTGTGGGAATAGTGTCTCCCCTGTGAATAAGATACAGTGGGGCAAAAAAGTATTTAGTCAGCCACCAATTGTGCAAGTTCTCCCACTTAAAAAGATGAGAGAGGCCTGTAATTTTCACCACTTCAACTACAGACAAAATGAGGGAAAAAAATCCAGAAAATCACATTGTAGGATTTTTAATGAATTTATTTGCAAATTATGGTGAAAAATAACTATTTGGTCACCTACAAACAAGCAAGATTCCTGGCTCTCACAGACCTGTAACTTCTTCTTTAAGAGGCTCCTCTGTCCTCCACTCGTTACCTGTATTAATGGCACCTGTTTGAACTTGTTATCAGTACAAAAGACACCTATCCACAACCTCAAACAGTCACACTCCAAACTCCACTATGGCCAATATCAAAGGACACCAGAAACAAAATTGTAGACCTGCACCAGGCTGGGAAGACTGAATCTGCAATAGGTAAGCAGCTTGGTTTGAAGAAATCAACTGTGGGAGTAATTATTAGGAAATGGAAGACATACAAGACCACTGATAATCTCCCTTGATCTGGGGCTCCACGCAAGATCTCACCCCGTCGGGTCAAAATGATCACAAGAACGGTGAGCAAAAATCCCAGAACCACACGGGGGGACCTAGTGAATGACCTGCAGAGAGCTGGGACCAAAGTAACAAAGCATACCATCAGTAACACACTACGCCGCCAGGGACTCAAATCCTGCAGTGCCAGACGTGTCCCCCTGCTTAAGCCAGTACATGTCCAGGCCTGTCTGAAGTTTGCTAGAGAGCATTTGAATGATCCAGAAGAAGATTGGGAGAATGTCATATGGTCAGATGAAACCAAAATAGAACTTTTTGGTAAAAACTCAACTCGTCATATTTGGAGGACAAAGGATGCTGAGTTGCATCCAGAGAACACAATACCTACTGTGAAGCATGGGGGTGGAAACATCATGCTTTGGGGCTGTTTTTCTGCAAAGGGACCAGGACGACTGATCCGTGTAAAGGAAAGAATGAATGGGGCCATGTATCGTGAGATTTTGAGTGAAAACCTCCTTCCATCAGCAAGGGCATTGAAGAAGAAACGTGGCTGGGTCTTTCAGCATGACAATGACCCCAAACACACCGCCCAGGCAACGAAGGAGTGGCTTCGTATGAAGCATTTCAAGGTCCTGGAGTGGCCTAGCCAGTCTCCAGATCTCAACCCCATAGAAAATCTTTGGAGGGAGTTGAAAGTCCGTGTTGCCCAGCAACAGCCCCAAAACATCACTGCTCTAGAGGAGATCTGCATGAAGGAATGGGCCAAAATACCAGCAACAGTGTGTGAAAACCTTGTGAAGACTTACAGAAAACGTTTGACCTCTGTCATTGCCAACAAAGGATATATAACAAAGTATTGAGATAAACTTTTGTTATTGACCAAATACTTATTTTCCACCATAATTTGCAAATAAATTCATAAAAAAATCATACAATGTGATTTTCTGGATTTCTTTTCTCATTTTGTCTGTCATAGTTGAAGTGTACCTATGATGAAAATTACAGGCCTCTCTCATCTTTTTAAGTTGGAGAACTTGCACAATTGGGGGCTAATTAAATACTTTTTGCCCCACTGTATCTGCTCTGAGCTCTTAGGGATATTTAAAGGGATACTTCAGAATTTTGGCGATTTCTCCAGAGTGAGATGAACACGTGGATAGCATTTTTATGTCTCTGCGTGCAGTTTGAAGGAAGTTGCTATCTAGTGCTAACGCAATTTCCAGCTAGCGTTAGCACAATGACCAGATACCCATGGACTTCCAGTCAGATGCCCATAGACTTCCAGTCATTGCGCTAATGCTAGTTAGCAATTGCACTAGCGCTAGTTAGCAACTTCCTTCAAACTGCATGCAGAGATATAGAAATGTTATCCACAAGTTCATCTGATTCTGGGAAAGCAGATAGATGGCCTTATTGCCAAAATCCCGAAGTATTCCTTTGATATTATACAGCTGAACAGAAAGGTTGAGTGCATCACATGAGCAAGGAAGTAAATGTAAATATTGACTTTAAATTTACAAATACTTTGGGCCTACTGTAATGTCATGTAATAATATACATGGATGTAATAGTATAAGATAATATATGGCTAAAAATCCTCTGATGTATATTAACCAGGTGTACAGTGCATTCGGAAAGTATTCAGACCCCTTCACATTTTGTTATGTTACAGCCTTATTCTAAAATGGATTAAACAGTGCCTTAGACCACTGCACCAATCGGGAGGCCAATCCCATTCTTCTCTGAAGATCCTCAAGCTCTGTCAGGTTGGATGGGGAGCGTCGCTGCACATCTTTTTTCAGGTCTGTCCAGAGATGTTCGATCGGGTTCAAGTCCGTGCTCTGGCTGTGCCACTCAAGGACATTCAGAAGCCATTCCTGGATTGTCTTGTCTGTGTGCTTAGAGTCGTTGTCTTGTTGGAAGGTGAATCTTCAACCCAGTCTGAGGTCCTGAGGACTTTGGAGCAGATTTTCATCAAGGATCTCTCGGTACTATGCTCAGTTCATCTTTCCCTCGATCCTGACTAGTCTCCCAGTCCCTGCCGCTGAACAACATCCCCACAGCATGATGCTGCCACCACCATGCTTCACCGTAGGGATGGTGCCAGGTGTCCTCCAGACGTGACGCTTGGCATTCAGGTCAAAGAGTTCAATCTTGGTTTCATCAAGACCAGAGAATCTTGTTTCTCATGATCTGAGAGTCTTTTAGGTGCCTTTTGGCAGACTCCAAGCGGGCTGTCATGTGCCTTTTACTGAGGAGTCGCTTCCGTCTGGCCACTCCACCATAACGGCCTGATTGGTGGAGTGCTCCAGAGATTGTGTCACACCCTGATCTGTTTCACCTGTCTTGTGATTGTCTCCAACCCCTCCAGGTGTCACTTATTATCCCTGGTGTACAGTCGTGGCCAAAAGTTTTGATATTAAAATATTAATTTTCACAAAGTCTGCTGCCTCAGTTTGTATGATGTCAATTTTCATATACTCCAAAATGTTATGAAGAGTGATCAGAGGAATTGCAAAGTCCCTCTTTGCCATTCAAATGAACTGAATCCCCAAAAAACATTTCCACTGCATTTCAGCCCTGCAACAAAAGGACCAGCTGACCTCATGTCAGTGATTATCTCATAAACACAGGGTGAGTGTTGACAAGGACAAGGCTGGAGATCATTCTGTCATGCTGATTGAGTTTGAATAACAGACTGGAAGCTTCAAAGGGAGGGTGGTGCTTGGAATCATTGTTCTTCCTCTGTCAAACATGGTTACCTGCAAGGAAACACGTGCCATCATCATTGCTTTGCACAAAAAGGGTTGCTGCCAGTAAGATTGCACCTAAATCAAGCATTTATCAGATCATCAAGAACTTCATGGAGAGGGGTTCAATTGTTGTGAAGAAGGTTTCAGGGCACTTCAAGTCCAGCAAGCGCCAGGACCGTCTCCTAAAGTTGATTCAACTGCGGGATCGGGGCACCACCAATACAGAGCTTGCTCAGGAATGGCAGCAGGCAGGTGTGAGTGCATCTGCACGCACAGTGAGGCGAAGACTTTTGGAGGATGGCCTGGTGTCAAGAAGGGCAGCAAAGAAGCCACTTCTCTCCAGGAAAACATCAGGGACAGACTGATATTCTGCAAAAGGTACAGGGATAGGACAGCTGAGGACTGGTGTTAAGTCATTTTCTCTGATGAATCCCCTTTCCGATTGTTTGGGGCATGCGGAAAAAAGCTTGTCCTGAGAAGACAAGGTGAGCGCTACCATCAGTCCTGTGTCATGCCAAAAGTAAAGCATCCTGAGACACATTCATGTGTGGGGTTGCTTCTCAGCCAAGGGAGTGGGCTCACTCACAAGTTTGCCTAAGAACACAGCCATGAATAAAGAATGGTACCAACACATCCTCCGAGAGCAACTTCTCCCAATCATCCAGGAACAGTTTGGTGACGAACAATGCCTTTTCCAGCATGATGGAGCACCTTGCCATAAGGCAAAAGTGATAACTAAGTGGCTCGGGGAACAAAACATCAATATTTTGGGTACATGGCCAGGAAACTCCCCAGACCTTAATCCCATTGAGAACGTGTGGTCAATCATCAAGAGACGGGTGGACAAACAAAAACCCACAGATTCTGACAAACTCCAAGCATTGATTATGCAAGAATGGGCTGCCATCAGTCAGGCCCAGAAGTTAATTGATAGTATGCCAGGGCGGATTGCAGAGGTCTTGAAAAAGAAGGGTCAACACTGTAAATATTGACTCTTTGCATCAACTTCATTTAATTGTCAATAAAAGCCTTTGACTCTTATGAAATGCTTGTAATTATACTTCAGTATTCCATAGTAACATCTGACAAAAATATCTAAAAACACTGAAGCAGCAAACTTTGTGAAAATTTATATTTGTGTCATTCTCAAAACCTGGCCACGACTGTATATATCCCTTTGTTTCCTGTCTCTCTGTGCCAGTTAATCTTGCATGTTTTTCAAGTCAACCAGCGGTTTTCCGGTACTCCTGCTTCTATTATCTTTTGCTAGTCCTCCCGGTTTTTGACCCTTGCCTGTTTTCTGGACTCCGTACCCGCCTGCCTGACCATTCTGCCTGCCCTGACCTCGAGCCTGCCTGACCATTCTGCCTGCCCTGACCTCAAGCCTGCCTGACCATTCTGCCTGACCTGACCTAGAGCCTGCCTGACCATTCTGCCTGACCTGACCTCGAGCCTGCCTGACCATTCTGCCTGCCCTGACCTCAAGCCTGCCTGACCATTCTGCCTGCCCTGACCTCAAGCCTGCCTGCACCTCTGTACCTCCTGGACTCCTGAATTGTTTAATAAATATCAAGACTCAACCATTTGCCTCTTGTGTCTGCATCTGGGTCTCACCTTGTGCCCTTATAGATGGTTGTTCCTCTGGAAGGTTCTCCCATCACCACAGAGGATTTCTGGAGCTCTGTCAGTGACCATCGGGTTCTTGGTCACCTCCCTGACCAAGGCCCTTCTCCCTTGATTGCTCAGTTTGGCCGGGCGGCCACCTCTAAGAACAGTCTTGGTGGTTCCAAACTTAATCCATTTAAGAATTATGGATGCCACTGTGTTCTTGGGAACATTTTAATGCTGCAGAAATGTTTTGGTACCCTTCCCCAGATGTGTGCCTCAACATAATCCTGTCTCGGAGCTCTACAGACAATTCCTTCAATCTCATGGCTTAGTTTTTGCTCTGACATGCACTGTCAAGCATGGGACCTTATATAGACAGGTGTGTGCCTTTCCAAATCATGTCCAATCAATTGAATTTACCACTGATGGACTCCAATCAAGTTGTAGAAACATCTCAAGGATGATCAATGGAAACAATATGCACCTGAGCTGTAACATAACAAAATGTGGAAAAAGTAAAGGGGTCTGAATACTTTCCCGAATGCACTCTCTTTTATCCTTCATTAGCTTTGTGCATATGTTTATGTAGGCACCTCTACAAAGACACAAGAAAGCTAAAAGCAAACACCATACACTCCTAAATAACCCAACAACTCGATGGTACTGTTTTGGACCCATTCATGCACAATTCTGTAGGTGTGAAAGAGGGAAGGGAAGGGCACCGTACTATACCTTCCAGTTCAGGGTCCGGCCACCAGCCCAGGTCGCAAGCCGTACAAGTAAACTCATCCTGAACAATCTCGTTGTCTTTACAGGCTGTACAGATCCAGCAACAGCTCACCTCTCCCTTCCTGATCACCTGTTTCATTCAAACACATAGACAGGATGAGATTGCACTGTTGGAGTCTCTCAACTCACTCAATTTACCCATACAGCCAGTCACAGTTCTCTCCCTAGTCCCTACTCCTTCCCCTTGGCCTTAACCCAGATATGCAGCATCTGAATAAGTATAACTAGGGTAGGGGTGGGGTGTCCACCATATTGCTTACACCTTACAGATCTGCAAAATGGAAGGTTTTGCAGATTGCTAATGTGTAAGTTGGGCTAACGCGAGTTATGGAAAGGGAAGGAGGAGGAGATTGCTTTCGCAATTGCATGCAGATTTATTTTAATGAGAAAATCAAGCGCCCGTGGGCGTCCTAGTGTTAATGAAAGTCAATGGGTAAATAAATAATTACGTTCAGTAGCATCAGACGAGCTGGACTGTTGACACCTACCTTGATCTCTCCCTTGGAGCAGGGCTCGCTGCAGACGGAGAGGACCATGTCACTGCGGTTTATCTGCATCATGTAGTCATCAATGCTGAGCTGACCCTCGTGCCAAGAACCCACATTGATGTAGTCGAACGCACCAGGCTCCACATACTGTAGGTTCATTATTTCATACCTAAGAGTGGAGGGGAAGTTGCTATGAAACTTGTATCTGATTCAAGTGTACGGAGACTTATTTTCATAGTGAAAGAGAAAGCAACAGATTAAATTATATTGATTGATCATGGGCAGGGGACTTTGGTATACATAGATATTGATATTGGTTATATTTCAGGAGGATTGGTTGTCTTCTGGGCACGTCATCCTAATCATTTGGAAACAGTATTGTCACTGTCAGGGGATTTTTGTTGAGTACTAAGAGTAGATGCTGTACTTGTCGGATTCACACCGCAGTCATCTCGCTCAGGAAACCATCGTCTTAACCTTAAGTTTAAGAGGAAATTCCCTCTTGGGCTGAGGGTGACACTGGTTTTATGTCTCGTTGGCAGGGCTATCTCATCATGAGACCCTGACTCTGCATCACCTGGGCTACACCTACCTGCCAGGTGTGTCCCCATTTTCATCAAACCACACATCTTCTCCAGACACCCCAGTGAAGGAGGTCCTCATGAGGAACTCTAACAGCTGGCTTCCATCGATGGGGTCCATGGCTTTGCATAGTCCCACATGGCCGGGGCAGAGGTGGCTGTGCATGTCATGGAGACCCTGAGCCATGGCGTAGATAGCATTGATGACGAATCCCATCTTACTGTCCTGGACATAGTTGTCCTCTAGACTTTCGTAACCTGTGGAATACAGTTAAAAGAAAGGAAGGAAGATTAGGGATGCATTGTTTCCTCAAAGTAATTACAAAAAAAAAGTACTCAATGTTTCAGCTCTGTAAGCATTATACAAGGAATATACAATGTAATGCAATGTAAAGTGAAATAGATAGTCATATCTGAATATGAAATAAACTATTTTTCTATTGTCAAACATCTTTTGCAGCGTAATATCGACTGAAATATTACCAAGGACTGATAGGGTGTCCAAAGACACATGCTTATTATTCTTCTTGGGTTTTGTGCAGCAGAAGGACACACTGTGCTGTTCTGTTCTGTGTCTGGGAGCATCAAAGGGCAGGCATCATTATGTTATGGCATCAAAGAAATGCTTGTTACCATGGAGCCACCAACCATTTTGCATTCGCAACTCGCAATTCAATTAGGTGTAAATAATGTGGTAATATTATCATTAATTGACAGAGGAAGAAAATCTATTATTCTCATTTATTCCTTCCTCCCTCGATGCAGTTGCGTCGCCGTTTGCCAGAAATACAGGTCTACACATTGTGCAGTATGTTAAAAGATAGAGACAGTAGAGTAACACTTTGATGATTTACCTAGAATTTGAAGAGAACAATATAGAACTGGGTCCAGGGACACCCTATCGATTAACAAGCGTGAAGCAAGCTGGAAGCAATATAAACAGCACATACTGTAGCTGATCTCGGTCTTATACTAATCACAATATTAAAGGGCAACTCCACCACTTTTCAACCTGATATTCATTATCTCCAGCACCGAACCAGTGTCTACGCAATCGGTGAAAACAGCGAGTTTCTATGATCTGTGGTTAAAAAGAAAAATGCGTATCTGTGATATCACATGGTAGGATTAAAAGTAAGAAGAAGTGTGATTATCAAAAGCTGCAGCAGGTTTCTAGCCAGAGGGAGGGGTATGTTCTTGCTCCCCACGTCACCGCGAATCTAGTTTGCTTTTAACTTCTGCTTATGGCATCGTGTAGAACTTCTTAACGTTCTGTTTTTTTTTCTCTTCTACAAAATGTAGAAATGCGCAGTTTTCACACGTCGACACTGGTTTTGGTGCTGGAGATAATGAGCGTGAGGTTGAAAAGTGGTGGAGTTGCCCTTTAATAATAGTATCCGGTACAGAAAGAATCAACAATTTGACTCATATCAATTTGTGAATCAAACGGTTCGGGCACAATGATTGCTCAGTTTTCAGATGTGTTTGTTTGTAGCCAGGCTTGTTTTTAAAAATTGTTATATATCAACTTACTGAATGTTACAAGTACAAACAAACACACCAACAATCGATTGGATAGGGTTGTGGATAGTGGTATGAAGAGTGAGAGATATACACTGAGTGTACAAAACATTAAGAACACCTTCCTAATATTGAGTTGCACCTGCTTTTGCCCTCAGAACAGCCTCAATTCTTCGGGGCATGGACTCTACAAGGTGTTGAAAGCGTTCCACAGGGATGCTGGCCCATGTTGACTCCAATGCTTCCCACAGCTCCATCAAGTTGGCTGGATGTCCTTTGGGTGGTGTCCATTCTAACCCCATGGTGTCTTAACGTATTGGGCCAAGGTCCATATAGGAACATGCAGCTTGAAGTTCTACAAGGCAGACCAGCCAGTTCGCATCTCATCTAATGCTTTCAAATGTTATTGGGCTTATGTTTTATACAAGCAATCTCAAAACCAGGAGGATGTGAGAATACACAGCATGTGAGGGAAACCAGTTGTTGTGCTCTCACTGCAATGCATAAAATCCCCCCCAATAGCTTTATATAGTAGGGGTCAACAGATATACATTGATAGCGTTGAATTTCAGGGTTGATATGCCTCTGGTTTGGTATCTATGCAGGTTAGGAAAAACCATCTTAACCATAAAGGTTAATGACTTCCCATCAAACAAATCATTGAGTTTTCTATTGATGATACACTATATCAGTCGACCTCTATGTATATCGCCAGAGTGATGTGCTTTAAGAGTTCGTTCAGAAAAATACACACTCACCATTTTGGAGCTCTATACAAAGGAACGACAGAACAGCAGGCTATGACTCTATCTCTGATTATCACAAATTATCAACATCCTTGTTATAAATAGTGCAGAACGTAAGAGAAACTTAGGGCTTGGTTTATTAGTGAAGAGGTGGATGTACATTCAAAAAGATAAAACTAGTCTTTGAAAAGGAGATGTAAAATAGAAACGTAAATTCATGCTAAATATTAAAAAACATATATACTGCTGCATGCATCGTTTATATTTACCTTTCACTTGAATCAAAATATATTTTTTGAAAACATCAGCAATTTCTATAGAATTCATCACTGGATTTGCTAAACAATGGTAACCAACTTGTAAATGAAGTTTGAAGACGCACAGTAGCAGCCAAACGTTTGGACACACCTACTAATTCAAGGGTTTTTCTTTCTTTATACTATTTTCTACATTGTAGAATAATACTGAAGACATGATTCCACATGTGTTATTTCATAGGTTTGATGTCTCCACTATTATTCTACCATGTAGAAAAGAGTACAAAATAAAGGCAAACTTGAATGAGGTAGGTGTGTCCAAACGTTTGACTGGAGCTGCATATAGTACAAAAGGAATAGAAAAGTGCAAGGTGGGGAAAAAAAAAACGTTTTTTGAAGACATGCTTTTTGAGCATTGTTTCAAGTCATCAATACAGCTTGAGCTAATCAATTCATCTGATTATTCACTTTTTTTTTGGAGATCCAATGTGCCTTTTAAATTCAATTTACCTAGATCATCTTTGGTTGGCCAGGAGAATGTTTTAGAAATAAAATAAAAACAAAAACAAAACATTATTGTATGGCTAGATGCACAGAGACCATTTATTTGCTCCAGTTTCATGAAACTTCTAGCCATTTGAGACAAAAATACCATGTAAACATAAACATAGACAACATAGACAACATAAAGTATACCATATGCTAGTTCACATTGCAAGTCTGCAACCCTTCTGAAGAAACCATTATCATTCTCTATCATATCATTTCCTCCCCATATCTACCTGAGCAGTTTTTCCTGTAGTTCATGTTCTCCAGTGGGTGCCCTGGGATGCGGCACTGGAACCTGTGCTGCCAGAACTCAGGGAACCATGGGTTCCTGGTGTTGGTGTTGAGGCGGAGCTTCAGGAAATAGTCATCGAAGGACGTGACCTCCTCCGAATGCAGCTTCACAGTGATACCGCCCACAGCCTCCTGTTCATAGCCCTCGACCACCTCATCTCTGTCTGCCCAGCCATCACTGTGGGGAGAAACACAGTAACATTAACGTTAGGACTACTCCTTACCACCCCAAAATGGGTGGTCTTTTAGAGCAATTCAATGGTCCCCTGAAACAGATGTTGAGAAAGTTTTTAGATGACTCTGGTAGGGACTGGGGACAAAATGGTTGCATTTCCATTTGCTTGTCTACACCAGACAAGTTGGACAGCCTGAGGGAGAAGGCAAGACCGCATCTTCAAGAGTCACAACAAAAGCATAAGGTATGGCGCGACAAAAAATGCAAGAGAAAGTGAAAGGAAGTCTGAGCAGAAGGTGCTACTACTTCTACCTTCTGATTCAAGTAAACTGCTTGCCAAGTGGCAGGGGCCATGAACAATGGTCAGGAAGACAGAGTCTGTGTAACCTATGAGATTCTCTTTCCAGGAAAGCTTCTTCTCAACCAGAGAATATCAGAAATAAAGTTGACGAATATATTCTCTGTGTTGCGTGTACTCATTTCACAGCTTAGGGAGGTGTAATGAGCATGCACAGCCTCCTGCTCATAACCCTCCACCACCCCATCTCTGTTTGCCCAGCCATCACTATAGGGGACAGAACATTTCATCAGTAACACAATACAGAGGAATACACACCTTGCCACTTGCCAGGAGAGTATGCTAATCACATTATATTTTTGTGTAGCACACAAAAATAAACAATTGACTAATGAATACCCTCCTCCCTCCTCCAGCATGGCAACATCACCAATATCTAGCCATCTGTTTCACAGCGCTACACACACACTACGCTCCAAGAACCTGCTGCTCTGACGTCAGCACATTGAAGTCATCATTCAAACCATGGTATGAACAAAAAAACACTCAACCAGGCCATACCACCTCCATGTGGGATACTGGGTATAATTGTTGCATTGTCTAACCTTTACATAGAAGGAAGCCTGTAGCTTATATACCCAAATCAAATTTGCCAAACAATGGCAAAAGTAATGTCAGCATTTAACAATAAAGACCTCTGCTATTTAGAAAAGGCATCTTGTTTCTTACAGGAATCACATACACATATAGGGTGCAAAACATGTGTGCACTAGACTGTACTATAAGTAACATTGCATTTGACAAACTACTGTACTGTATGCTGGGTAAAAGCATCTGCAACAGTAAGTGGATACATACTGGAGGAATGAGGTCCACGCTGCAAACAATTCTTTCCTCTCATCCTCCACACAGCCCAGGATAGATGGATGGCCCTCCCCAGCCTCCTCTATCATAGATGGACCCAACGCAATGGGCTGGCTGCGTTCACTTACCGCACTGCTCTACAAAACAGTCTTTTTTTTCAGTCGCTAGTCTCCTTGACCCAGAAAGAAACAGCCGCACCAATCCCGTGTCCTATTTATCACCCGCGAAGACGTCACAAGCTGCATAACTCAACTGCCGAGAGTTGAAAGTTTTATAGATTTGTGTTTTATCGTCGGTGTTTCACACTGTATCCTCACTATCACCATATAACAGTGTTACATCACTTACTTTGTTTATATATACAATATGTTTCTGTCTTTTGAGGAGGAATTGTCCAAACTGTAATCCAGGGTTAGCCTGCATGGTCCAACTGTATTGTTATTGTGTGAAAGGAAACAATAGAAACCTACAATTGAAAAAAGACCAGGCTAATTCGGGGACAGTTGTGGCTGCTGCTGGAGCTTCACCAAGACTAGGTCTTCATGCTAGCTAGCTCCATCACTGCATAGCTACAGTCTTACTACAGTGAGGGGGTGTCTACAAGCTGATCTGTGCTTTGATGCTCAGTCGTCCTCACCACTGAGCTCTGTGCTGGAGGTGCTGTCCCATATTACCCTAGTCTCCCACCGAGTCGGTGATCTGACAGGGGGGGGGGGGGGGGAGAAGAGCTGTCCCATATTACCCAAGCCTCCCCAGTTTGCCTGTGATCTGACAGAGGAGAAAGAGAAAGATAGAGAGCGGTAGAAATAGATAGAGAGCTGTCTAACCATGCATTATTCATGAGAATGAGTGTGATTAAAAAGCTTCTTTCTGTTTTCAGAAGGACCTCCACTACTGCAAGAATAATGATTATTATTGTGTTCAAGTATAAACTGAGTAAACCATCGGGGGCCTTGGTATGATATATCAAAGGGAGAAACAGCACCTCAATGCTTAGGACAACCCTCAATGGTCATGGCAATAATTTCTATACTATATGATAATAATGAGGTCAATCACTCCACTATATGGAGTAAGGTACGAACAGCAAATTTGCCATTCTATGTTCAGCTTGATCTGATCTGGGGCCTAATGAATCATGCGTTTTAGAGTAGGAGTGCTGATCTAGGATCAGGTCCCCCTGTCCATGTAATCTTATTAATTATGATCTAAACTGATCCTAAATCAACACTCTTACTTTAAAATGCTTGATACACAAGGCACCAGTTTGATATCTCCCTTTGACCCATTGCTAAGACTGATTATGAACATATAAAATGATCTAACTTTACCTCCCGATGAGAAGGAACTCCCCTGCCACCCCAAGTCGTCTCATAGCCATGAGCAGTCCACGGACCGTCATGCCCTCGCAGAAGCAGACAACCACCCGGGCCTTGGGCAGGCGTTCTCTCAGCTTCCTCAGCAGCCTGTCAAAGTGCTTCTCCCCAGCATTGCTGTAGATCTTGTCTGAATGGGCGATACACAGCCCCTCCTGAGAGGCCAGCTCCTTAAAAGCTTCCATGCCACTTTCTCCGTAATTACCTGGGAAAATAAACAGCATTAACAAACAAAACAAAAAACACTATATCATGGTCTTTAAAGGTAACTATATATTTGAACACAATATTATTTAAAAGGTCAATACAATATTCTACATTCGGAAGAAGTTTAAGGCATTTTGTACTATAACTTCACCTGTAAGCACTGCCAACAAGCCAAACACAACAGCACTGCAACCTATAACTAGTGACTGCATTTCAAACTTTTAGTCTGTTTGCCATGTCATGCCACTGTAACTCAAATCACTTCTTTATTTAATAAAAACACATATCATTCTATTCATCGGTCTGGTAAATAACGAAGGTGCAACAGAACAGAAATGTAATTGGGTTTTAATGAGTTCACCAACAACTCTCTGCCTGAGTCCTCTGAGTCCCTCACTGCAGGTAGATCAAAGGTTGCATCGCAAATGGCACCCTAATCCCTTTATAGTGCACTACTTTTGACCGGGACCTATAGGGCTCTGTTCAAAAGTAGTGCACTATACAGGGAGGGAATATGACACCATAGGACACAACCGGTGACTATGCACAGCAGGCAGGCAGCTATAAACCTTATATCATTCAGACATCTCATCATCGGGGCATGGAATCTTAATTATTGTATAATAGTCTATCCTACTGCCTGGCTCTTATTACTGTACTGCAGAACCGAACTGTAGCTACTAAAGCCGAGAATTGTCTTGTTTTCTCAGTCTCATATGCTGTTGTTGTTCAATACTCAAAAGGTGGAAAACATAAAAAAATATATATATTTCTTATTTCCGGTAGTTTATAACATTGAAGTGAATTAATCGGAAAAATTACTCATCTTGACTGAATTACATCATGCTGCAAAGAGTTTGTGGATAAGGACAGCATATATATTTCTATCTAACCTCTTAAATGCAGTCATTTACCAACCAGGATACTTTCTGACAGCTGGATACCTGGTGGATTACCTGCCATCACCTCCCCAGTAAGATTTAGTAGGACAGACATTTCTGAAAGACTTGGTTCACGAAATCCTTCAAAGATTAAATTCATGTAACTCAAGAATTTTGTGTAGTTGAGGCAGTGACTAGTGAGTTGTGGTAGTATGTTGCACACATTCATTTCGAAACAGAGGTCAGGAGCAAGTTGTAAGTATGCTATTGCCATGATAAACCAACAAAACAAAATGATATCTTTGGGAACATCAACACAAATCATTGCAAGGGCTGCCGTCATGTAAAAGCTTCTATTGTAGTACCTTTATGTGGGAGATAAAGTACACTCTTAGAAAAAAAGGGTTCCAAAAGTGCTCTTTAGCTGTCACCATTGGATAACCCCTTGACAAACCTTTTTGGTTCCAGGTAGAACCTTTTTGGGTTCATCAAAGGGTTCTCGTACGGGGACAGCCGACGAACCCTTTTAGGTTATAGATACCACCTTTTTTTCTAAGACTGTAGTCATGATTGCTATTTGATCTGCTTCAACGATGTAAAACTGGATTACAATGGAAAATAACAAGCTGTTGCTTTCAGTATTGCGGCATCCACTCAAACGGATCATACAAACAACTCATGTGTCCAGCTGTACGCCCATCTGATTGAGGCTTGTAAAGTCATTTGATATAGCTTTTGTGAAATACAAATGAAGAGTTGGGTTCATGGACATGAACTGGTATAACTGACCATTGCTGACTGGAAAAATAGAACCCAAAGATCCAGGCCTGTCATAATCATGTGCCAACCTCAAACTATAAATAGACCAGTGACGACCCGTCATTCAGGGTAGGTGGGGCTTCGAGCCCCACATTTTTAGCAACAAAAGTTATAATAATATTTTTGGGGGGGCTTTCCTGTTATTTTTCCTGTTATTTTGTCACATATCAGTTTGCAAACAATGTAAAATATATATATCATTGAGTTAATAAAGCCGCATACAAACATGGTCTCTTTATTGTTTTCTTGAGTAAGGCAGCTCCAAAATGCAGGTGTTTCAGCCTAGTTCAATGCTTTCTGTGGTGGTGGGGCAAGCCAACAGATTGGCTAAGTGTTCTGTCACTCATGGGGACACTACGTCACTGCCAAGTCTAAGGGTAGAGCTAAAACATTCTAGCCTCTCTGGTGCTGCCATAGAGTTACATTAGAAGTGTCCATCCAAAAGGCTCAAGGTCATTGGCCACAGATAAAATTACGTCAAATCACATATCTACAGTAGCTTCTACAGTAGCTATGTCAACATCATACTTTCAAAATCTTATCTAGCAGTCATCATCATGAATCAAGTCAACAATCTACTAGCAAATCCTTTTAATCCTTGTCATATGAAGAGAAATAATGAAGAGAAATTATAGATAAAACATACCGGTGCTCATCGGCCATTGGACATAAACATTACACAAGTTGGAAATCGCAAATTCAACAATGAGTGGTTTGGAAGGAACCAGTATGGCTAACTGCAAGCAAATCAAACCTTAGCCTGCTATTCGGTGGAGTGGCTGTGTGGTCCCAAGTCTAAGATTAAGGGTCTCTTTACCTAGTTTATATTTTATAAACATTCAACATTGGCCATGCTGTCAATGAAGCATGATTTGTGCCGAAAATTCAAAACAACTGTTAACTCGGAACTACAAAATCTGACATTAGTGAGTTCAAGACAACTGGGAACTCGGGAAAAACGAGCTACGACTGGGAAAATATGTTCTGAACTTTCATCCAATCGGAATTGTAAATTCAGAACTTGGGCCTCTTTCTGGAGCTATGACCTGAAGAACACTGACGTCACCATGATTCAACCTTTTTTTTCTTAGAGTTCCCAGTTGTCTTGAAAGCACCATAAATCCAGAGAATGCCAGACTTTGATGACAAAGTTTGATGACAAAATTCACCCACAAATGACCAATTGTCAGTAGAAACCACATTTGTTGACGCAAGTCAGCCATATCGGCTATTTTTATTTTAAAAGGCAGTAAATGAGGCTGAATGAACTGTTTCGCTTCTAGACAAGGCTCCGCTGATAGCCAGATGTAGCAGTGGTAAGGTGTTAGGACTGCTGTTGGGACTCTGCTGTTGGGACAGCTTTATGTAGGCCCTAACAGTTTGTGGGCACCGTTTGTCACCGTTATAGTGCAATGAATGTATTGTTTAGTGTTGTGTAGTGGCTTTGCTGGCATGCAGGCATTCCACATTATTATTATTTTTGCTCCACCACGATCTACATGCTAAAATCGCCACTGAGATAGAATATTCCGTCCTCCCTAACCAACAGCTGATTCCAAACATTGCCCTCTCTTCACTGGTCTGACACTTCTCTCCACACCTAATTAAGCCCTTGAAAAGCTTCCGGCTAGACCAGGGTTAATTAACTTTAAAGTGCTAGGAGCAAGCATAGAATTTGACCATGAAAAAATGGCTTCCACACCAGTGTGTGCCCAGTGGGTTGTACCTTTTCAAGGATTCTTCCTGAACTGTAGGCCTAAATTAGAGGGATGAGGAAGGCCTGAATGAACAAGCACAGGTTATAAGCTTTGGTGGATTATGTTGAACCCCCTTGTTTTTGGAGCTAAATCCATTAGGATTATGAATTATGACGAATCTTAATCAATTGTACAATAACACATATCTGACATGAGAGTATCCGCAGCTCTGCCAATTATTTAAATCCCCAACACAACGTAATCAAATTGTGTTTGAATAGATATTGATGGCAAACATGCAACATGCAATTACTTTTGTAAACAAAAAAACATACAGTAGGTCTACAGACAGTGACTTACCCTCTGTATGGACTGCTGAGACATATGTCCAGTTATAGCGTTTCACAATGTCCAGGATGGCTCTGGCTTGGAGAGTATCAGAGGGCACAACCCTAAGGAAATACTTGAAGAGAGTTTTGTCACTCAGATCTATGCTGGTTGCAGAATATGCTATCTGGGGGATATTGAACAGCTGCAGGAGGTTCTGAACTTGAATAGCCACTGAGCTTGACCCAGGTCCGATAACTCCTGCTATGGGTCTCTTGGTGGCGGGTGGCTGACTCGCAGGCATCCCTTCAATGCACCACTGTCTGGAGGTACCATCCTTGTTGTCATCATCCCGGATCGAGATGAGAGAGTCTCTAATGAACTCAATACTCTGCTCCAGAGCCACTGAGGAGTGCCAGCAGGAGTCCCTGATCTCGCACCCAAGAGTGATGTTGGGTAGAAGATTCGGATTGGAGTTGATTCGGTCCAAGGTGTGGAACATTGCTTCTACTCGTTGGATTCCATACTGTTCCCGAACCTCACCACATTTCCTCTCCGCTACCTGCTCTGTTGACGGTTGGTGGTGGACCGAGAACAGGGCACCAATTATAATGTCCCCATCCATTCTGGCCACCAAGCGGGACGAACCAGCTTTAGGAACCACTGACCTCTCAAATATGTTACTGGGGGAGACGAATGCGTCATACAGTAAAATAGGGAAATACAAAAACCTAATGGCATTCAAGTACATCATATTCCACATGGTGTGAACGGTCTTGGTGATAGAATCATGTCCTCTTTGCCATTGGGAAGAGCTGTGGGTCCAAGTTTAATCGAAGATCCATCATCTCCTTACCACACCTCTTTCACTGATGTCTTTTCTGCAGATGAGATACGTATATTAATTTAAGTTTTCTTTAGAAACAAGTGATGATAAACAGCTGTCCGTTGCCAATCTATCTTTGGCAACTCTTTATACCCTTTGAAACACTACATAACTTCTCAATTAACAAAAGGAAAATATCCCACTGGACACAGACGTAAATTCAACATCTATTTCACGTTGGTTCAATGTAATTTAATTGAAATAAAGTGGAAAAATCAGTGTGTGCCCAGTGGGAGAGCTATAACGCAGAAGCGAACTTGACATTCAATCATGAATAATCAAAATAATAATAGCCTAGTCTACAGTAATTTATAAGTATATAATGACATTGAATGCCTCTGATAACATGTACTGCAACAGTTTGCCCGGAGACTGATTAAAAGTTGATTGGTCTGATGGTTGGTTTGTATGGCTGGTTTCAGCACCTAGTCATTGGACAGCACTCAGCGCTAATTTGCCTGTTGAGTTTGCAGTAATTTACCCACACTGAGCTACATATATTTCTGCTTAAAATGCTGCTAAAATGACTCATTGAAATTATGAATCAGATCTCATATAATTTACTACACCTTGAGGCCTATGTACAGCACCAGTCAAAAGTTTGGACACACCTACTCATTCAAGGGGTTTTCTTTACTTTTACTATTTCTACAATGTAGAATAACAGTGAAGACATCAAAACTATGAAATAACACACATGGAATCATGTAGCAACCAAAAAAGTGTTAAATTTTTTTTTTTAACCTTTATTTCACTAGGCAAGTCAGTTAAGAACAAATTCTTATTTTACAATGACGGCCTACCACGCCCAAACCATCCCCTAACCCGAACGACGCTGGGCCAATTGTGCGCCACCCTTTTGGACTCCCGATCACACCCGGTTGTGATACAGCCTGGGATCGAACCAGGGTCTGTAGTGACGCCTCTAGCACTGAGATGCTGTGCCTTAGACCGCTGCGTCACTCGGGAGCCCCAAAAGATATTTTAGATTTGAGATTCTTCAAACTAGCCACCCTTTGCCTTGATGACAGCACTGCACACGCTTGGCATTCTCTCAACCAGCTTCACCTGGAATGCTTTTCCAACAGTCTTGAAGGAGTTTCCACATATGCAGAGCACTTGTTGGCTGCTTTTCCTTCACTCTGTGGTCCAACTCATCCCAAACCATCTCAATTGGGTTGAGGTCGGGTGATTGTGGAGGCCAGGTCATCTGACTACATCAGTCTCCTTCTTGGTCAAATAACCCTTACACAGCCTGGGTGTGTGTTGTGTCATTGTCCTGTTGAATAACAAATGATAGTCCCACTAAGTGCAAACCAGATGGGATGGCGTATTGCTGCAGAATGCTGTGGTAGCCATGCTGGTTAACTGTGCCTTGAATTCTAAATAAATCACTGACAGTGTCACCAGCAGTGTCACCAGCAAAGCACCCCCACACCATCACATCCCTTCCTCCATGTATCACGGTGGGAACCACACACGCAGAGATCATCCGTTCACCTACTCTACGTCTCACAAAGACACGGCGGTTGGAACCAAAAATCTCAAATTTGGACTCATCAGACCCAAGGACAGATTTACACCAGTCTAATGTCCATTCCTCGTGTTTCTTGGCACAAGCAAGTCTCTTCTTCTTATTGGTATCCTTTAGTAGTGGTTTCTTTGCAGCAATTCGACCATGAAGGCCTGATTCACACAGTCTCCTCTGAACAGTTGATGTTGAGATGTGTCTGTTACTTCAACTCTGTGAAGCATTTATTTGGGCTGCAATTTCTGAGTTTACATCAGAGGTTACTCTGGGTCTTCCTTTCCTGTGGCGGTCACCGTGAGAGCCAGTTTCATCATAGCGCTTGTTTTTGCAACTGCACTTGAAGAAACTTTCAAAGTTCTTGAAATTTTCCACATTGACTGACCTTCATGTCTTAAAGTAATGATGGACTGTCATTTATATTTGCTTATTTGAGCTGTTGTTGCCACACACACACACACACACACACACACCTTGTCACAGCACAACAAATTGGCTCAAACGCATTAAGAAATAAGAAATTCCACAAATTCACTTTTAACAAGGCACACCTGTTAATTTAAATGTATTTCAGGTGACTACCTCATGAAACTAGTTGAGAGAATGCCAAGAGTGTGCAAAGCTGTCATCAAGGAAAACGTTGGCTACTTTGAAGAATCTCAAATATAAAATATATTTTGATTTATTTAACACTTTTTTGGCTACTACATAATTCCATTAGTGTTATTTCATACTTTTGATGTCTTCACTATTATTCTACAATGTAGAAAATAGTCAAAATATCGAAAAACCCTGGAATGAGTAGGTGTGTCCAAACCTTTGACTGGTACTGTATATAACCTATTGAGATTTTCAAAGTCTAACGGACATTCAAATTGACAATAACTTACAAACGTTTTAGGTAAAATAGGCTATTTCACAGTTTTTCATTGATTCAAATGTTTCAGACATTTGTGAATGAAATGCCATATTATTAATATAGGGTGAAGTCCGCATTAGTGGGACATCAGGTGTAGTGGGACATTTGTGTTTGAGAGTACTGTACTATGGTCATTTTGCAAACCAATCACAACAGATGTTATTTTGGGGTTGCTACTGCATGTGTTCTGTGTTGGTTAGTGTGACATCACATCATTGATGGACATACCCATCATTTATGGTCAGGTTTCTTAGGCGGGGTGACCCGTTAAAAATGATGAAAAATCGCTGTACTATGAAGGCTGTCATTCTGTCAATTATAATTTAACCATCTAGCATTTCAGTGTTAAAATGAATAGTTATTGATAGCGTTTTGAAATATAATAAACATTAATGTAAAATAGCTTGAATATTTTATGAAAATCTGATTTATAGTACTATCCCATATCTAATGAAGGAAATTACTGACAGGGAACTTTTCAGCTATAAAAATGCACAACATAAACCTTTAATCAATTTAAATACAATTTCCTTCATTAGATATTCTAAAGTACATTGAAATATGTTGTTGTAGTTGTTCATAACATCTCAAAATCAAGTCTAGACGCTATATAGCACATAAACATCATGGGATGACAGGTAAAGGAATTAAAGGGAAATAACAAGGGGTGTAAGGAAAGAACGGAAGAACAATGACATGTAAGAAATGTAGGCTAGAAAATGTAAGAAAGGGGACAGCATTTAGGGAATAATAGAGGTGATTCAGGATCAATTAAAAGCTGAGCAAGCTCCTTTAGATAGATTTTCACCAAGAGCTTGGAATGTCCCCAAATCAATTTCCCAATAGCATTGATGAGAGGGTCTAATAGAAGATCATAGACAAAATAAAAACATAAATAAAACAGAGAGTGTGTTATCTATATGCCTCTACAAAGTCGTATTTATGACTTCCTAACAAGTGCCAGGTGAAGTGGGATAGTAATGTATTTCTAATGAGTAAATAGTGTCCCACTTCATCTACTTAAATGTCTCACTAAAACTTAAAGCCACGCTTTAGCAAAAGTAGGGGTCTGATGTTCTTTTAGGGGTATTAGCATCCACTGAATAATACACTATCAACATGCTTCATCATCACAATGTAGATAAGACCTTAATTAATTGAAATAAACATACATTGAGTAGGGGTAGACTTATTTTTATTGTGTACACAGCCATTGACCAAAAAAGTGGCCCACTCATGCATATATCAACCTAACTAAACAAAATGCTACCATCACTGATGTTCACATGAAGAGTAGTCTCCTCCATTCATGTTACGTTGCACCTTTTGAAATCCTTAGCATAAAACACCTTAAATATCATAACGTTAGAGTGTGGACATACCTGCACCTCCTGCCTCGGGAACATTGCGTACCTCCTCGTCTCCTGAACCTCTCAGTTTGGAGCCCAAGTTAAGCCTTTGCCGCGCCAATACAGGGTTTCTCTTTTTGCCTCTCTCTCTCTCTCTCTCTCTCTCTCTCTCTCTCTCTCTCTCTCTCTCTCTCTCTCTCTCTCTCTCTCTTTCTATCTCTCTCTTTTTTTTTAAATGAAGCATGGGTGCCCCCCTTCTATTCCTTTTGATCATTGCATGCATCTTTAAAACCGGGTCACATAAACTGCATTGCATGTCCCCGATAAAATACATTATGCAGAGATAGACATAGTATTTATTGTAAGCTAGGTTAAAAAAGTTAATTGCATGTACAAGCTTGCTTTATTTATTTTTCAAAATAAAGGTATGATCATGTCAGTATCAAATTAGGCTATAGGATCCTGCAGCTATTGGCTAATAGCAGTAGGCTAGGCTAGTCAGTGCTATAAGCTGATATGTAACAGATCTAAATAGACAACAGCATCTATTTGTTTGGCGGCGCATCTAATGGATGCGCATCCAAGTTAAGCTTCCCCTAAAGTAAATTAAATTGAACTTGCCATAATGATATACTTACTGCTTTCTAAACAAAAATAAATTAAATCATTCAGAAGACCAGACCAGTGTGCATGATTTAGCCACAGAGAATCAATAGCTTCTTTAAAAAAATATATGTTGATTGATTGCTTTAAATCCCAGCGCAGCACATAACCTAAACTCGGGAAACGCGCAATTTGGGCAGCGCGTGTAGCAAATATCAAATAGCTGATCGTTCATTTACAGCTGTCCGTGTAAAGTATCTACAATCCTAAACCTATCACAATATTTCAAAATTAAATTGCGGGAAAAAGCACAAACGAGAGGAGACAAAAACAAATCTCTAACCTGTTTGTCTTTAGTTAAACTAACAAAAATCCCAAATTCCAAAGGAACCTAATTATATTGGCACTATAGCAAAGAGCGTCGATGAATGCATATTCACTGTCTTTATCATTGGGTGAGTCCGTGCCACTGGTAGGTTCTTTTTAGGACAATAATTTCCTCCACTTGGCTAGATGGACGTCATAGTCTCCCCTTTTCATGGGCCTCGATTAGATGGTTGCATTCAAGACAATGTCGTTTTTATTGATCTCAGCTTTTGATCTCAGCATTTTTGTGATATTAAAGATTCGGTCATGGAGAGTAAAGTGTCGTAGATTTGCATGAAATGTGTTTGTAAAAGGCAAAAATGTTCCCGCATCATACATTTAAAAAACATTTTTTTATCGGGGGCTGAGCTCTGGACCTGCCCAAAGAAAGGAGTGGGAAATCAGAACGGACTTTTTCGCGAACAGTTATTGAGGTTATATTCTTAACCTAATGTATGACTATGCAATATACTCATCAGATTATAGGAATAGTAGGCTATTTTACATCAGTCTGCACACGCGACGATAGATGCATGCAATGCTTTATCATTAAGGGGACGTTTCTCGTGAAAATATAGCTTCCCCAAACGTTAAATTCACGTGCCCCCTATGGTTTGACAGAATTATTATAATTGTGTGAGACGTGACCGGGGCAAATTGAAGGCAACTAGAAAGAGAGCAAAAGCCCTATTTTGTTAAACTCTTTGCAGACAGAGAGCAATGCTGCGACCTAGTGGTTGTGGCCCGACGGTTCTGTTTCAACCTTGTTGTGACGCTACCTCACTTCCGTCCTGTACTATGAAAACATGGCGCATCGCAGCGGCGGAGGAGCTGGCTGTTCAAGAAGACAGTAAAGTCCATTCTTGACTGATTTCGATCAACCAGACCAGTCTATTATTTCGTCTGCAGGGACCAGGAACAGAGACGACGCTTTGTGAGAGATAAAAAGTAAATGTTCAATGTTTGTTAGAGCCAGACAGTAGACAGATTTGCTATCAAAGCCAGACAACAATCACAGTGCACCTAGAAGCGGCACTGTGGTGTTGCCTACTCGTTACATTGTAGCAAAATGTTGCAGTATGGGATTTCTACATTGCAGAGCCATTGTTGACACTTTGTAGTTCGATAATCAATCAGTGAGCAGCTGTCGTAATGTGAAGACAATTAGCAAGTTTACACCAAGGATTTAGAACGTCAGGATAGCGGAATTGCCCAAACACGACGTTTTATGGTAATCTGGAATAGACTTCAATAGTATAAGTAGATCCGACAGGTGTTTTTTTTTATCCATGTGTGTCCATAACGTGGGTTTTTGCTTTGATGAACTAACCTCTAATAACTTTCATTGCATGGTTCTTCATAACTCAGTTCCCTCCACTTTTTAATCTGGGTATGCTTTACTCATCATAAGCATTACAGCAGTGAGTGACTTTCCCGACATCCTATGCTCTCCTAGGTTGCCACCATGAGCAACAGAAGGAAGCGTGCCCCACCGGTGAGGGTAGATGAGGAGGCCAAGAAGAAGCTGAACTGGAACATGCACGAGGACCGCAGGATTGAGACTCTACTCCAAGAAGAGGAAGACCAGATTCCAACCAGCTCATTTCTGTCCACCAGCCACCACATCCCAACTGCTTCCCTTCTCTTCACCGGCGACAAGATTTCAACCAGTTCCCTTCTTTCAACCACCCACCAGATCCCAACCGGTTCTCTTCTCTTGAGCGTCCAGGAGGACTGTGAGGCAAGCTGCTCCAGCTCAGGAGCTCTGTTGTCAGATCTAGGACTAGGAGAGGACCCCCAGCTCCCTGCTTCCTCCTCCACAGACACCTCCTCCTCCACTTTCCTCTCCCTCACTGTGCTTCCTCTTTCTGACCTGGCTCACATCTGGAAGTCTCTGATCGGGGAGTTCAGCCTCCGTCCTCCCCCTCTGTGGGTTAATCTCCCAGGCTGTGACCAGAGGGCATTCACCCTTCGTAGGACAGGAGATCAGTTGTGCCTCAGTTTGACCAGCAGCAGCGAAGAGAGTAGTACAAGTACAGGAGGACTGGAGATGAGGCCTCTGGATAGGACCTGCCCAGTGGAGTGTTTCCTGACTGGAGGGATAGTATTGGAGGAGCTGGACTGGCTGCAGAAGAGAAGAGCTGTGCAGCTGTGTCATCAGCCAGGGGAGGATGAAATTAAGGTGTGCACTTTCACTTTATGTACTCTGTGATCAGTTGGAGAGTAGTGTCAATTTTACATTTTTTTTCCAGTTCTTCACAAGAGCTTCAATGAAATGTGTAGTTTATTCAGCATGGTGGCTGATGTAGTCACCCATCAATTGTGTTCGGCCATTATGGTTATGAATATGTAATGAATTATTAAATTGCCTTTTATTTTTGCTGTTTATATTTCTGAAGAAGTGCAGTGGTGTTTTTTTTCTCCTGTGTTTGTCGGCCTTCCCCCGGCAGGTGGGGATATATGTACTGGAATCGGGATTGGGAAAGCCTGAATTCCTCAGCGAGGGAAACGGACGGATCAGAAAGGCAAATCAACTGATTCAGAAGTTGATGGAGTTTTACTATGACTTTATCATCCCTGGTAAGTAACTTGTCTCTTCTTCTTCCTCCTCCTCCCTCTCCTCCTGAGTCGTTCCACCAATTCAGTGCCTTTTGAGAAGTGTAAACTTGGACCAAATTATTTTTTTATTTCACCTAATTTTAACGTTCTGTCATAAATAGCACATGTTCAACTTAAAAACAAAAAACATGTTTTCCCATCTCAATTTTTTTTTTTTACTATAGTAAATGTCTATTAAGTGCCAAATAAAGTAACAAGGTTGACCGTAATGGGGTTGATCATTTCATTTTAAATCCACCATAAAACCCCTTGTGAAAGGGGGAATGGAAGCTTGTTGTGTGCGACAGGGAGTGGCAATTGAATGCAAAAAAACAAAAACATTTCTAGCCTGTCTATCATGGTTAACAAGTTTTTTTTTCCACCACAAAACACCAGAAAAAAGAGTAGAACCAGCTCAACTATGATTTGACTATTAAAATATTTAACAGGGAATAGTTTCACCATATTAAAATGAGAGTTCAGTTTACGTCACAGGGTTGACCTTTAAATGAGGGACAGATGTAAATGAATTACTAATCACATTAAATAAATCATCTTCAGAAATTGTCATGGCAACAAAATAACTAGGGCTTTACAACAATGGTGAAAACTTGGATGCGTTTTGAGGTTAAGTGGGTTAAAATTTAGAGAGCACCACGGAGGGGAGTCATAGAGGGTGCACGGAGAGGCATGTAAAAATGCTGGATTTTGGCGGCAAGTAGCCTAGCGGTTAAGAGCGTTGGGCCAGTAACCGAAAAGTTGAATCCCCGAGCCAACTATGTGAAAAATCTATCTGTGCCCTTGAGCAAGGCACTTAACCCTAATTGCTCCCTTAAGTCACTCTGGATAAGAGCGTCTGCTAAATGAATTTAAAAAAATAATTAAATAACAAAAATGGCACTTTAGCTCGTCTTTAATCACAATAAAAATCTGCTTTATTGAATTCTCCATGTGGTCTATATTAAAGGGCACTTCATTTAATATAACAGGCTTTTAAAATGCAGTATTGTTGCACAATTTCTACTTAATCAAATGGATGCAAAATGTACTCATTTCGTGGAACAACCCTCCTTACTTCTCCTCCTCAATTGACCCATGACACTCTGTGTACCATTTCCCTGGTCCCATGGTAGAAGTGGTGTCGACCGAGGAGGAGGAGTGTGACACTGACTTGGAGAGGCAGAACGTGGAGGAGCTGTATGATTACGTCAGACACCTCCACCAGAGAGAGAACCAGGACGTGAGCATAGATGTACAGCACAAGGCTCTTATCCCAGTCCTCAGGCCATACCAGAGTCAGGCTGTTAACTGGATGCTGAGGAGAGAGAAGTACAGGAGCAGTAGCTCTTCTCAAGGTATATACGTTCTCCCTGCAGGCAAAACAGGTTGACATGAATACATTTTGCCTGCCAGGTTGTACATTACTAATTCTAACTAATTCCAAATGGGAAAGTATTTTCTATTTTGATTATACTGGACAATAGTAACAATATGTAATTTCCCCTTCCCAGAACAATCTCTAAATTTCCTATGGAGGGAGCTTGTCACATTGTGTGGGAAGAAGCTATTCTACAATCCATATACAGGCTGGTATGACCTTATCTACAAATATCTTCATTATCAAACACTGGCAGATAACACAAATCATAAACATAACGAAATATAATCAATCAGCCTCTGCGCTGTGTTTAATACATTGTTATTACATGGATATCACATTTTATTACAGTTTATATTGTCAATGTCATGACCCTATCTCCCTGTTGCAGCCTGATAGTAGTTATTACAGTGTTTTTACTGTTTTTAAATACATACCAACATACATGGAACATTTCTTGTCTATTGCTCTAATTCTCCCTGCAGCCTGATTCGTGAGTTCCCCCTGGCTGGGCTGGAGTGGCCTGGGGGGATCCTGGCTGATGAGATGGGGCTGGGGAAGACTGTGGAGGTCCTGGCTCTTATACTGAACAACAGCAGACAGGGCCTGAAGCAGGAGGCCCTCACCCTGCCTCTGGTGAGAACCATGTTATGATGGTGCTGGAGGGGGTGGCTGCCGTCTTATCGGCTCTTAACCAACCATGCTATTTTGTTTGTTTTTTTGCGTTGTTTGTAACTTGTTTTGTACATAATGTTGCTCATACCGTTTCTTATGACCGAAAAGAGTTTCTGGACATCAGAACTGCGATTACTCACCTCAGATTAGACAGAGTTTTTCTTCAATGAGTCAGACGGGAGGGATATACTACAGACACCCGACCAGGCCCCGATCCCCATCATTTGCTGGAGAAGGAAACTGAGATTTTACATACAGCTGGCGGGTTATACACTCTATCGGCAGGATATGCTGGAGAAGGAAACTGAGATTTTACATACAGCTGGCGGGTTATACACTCTATCGGCAGGATAGAACAGCAGCCTCTGGTAAGACACGTATGTAAACAACAGCTGGTGCACAATATCTAAGGAAGTCTTATGGCTTTGTGCTTGCCTGAGGTAGAGTATCTCATGATAAGCTGTAGACCACACTATTTACCTAGAGAGTTTTCATCTGTATTTTTCATAGCTGTCTACATACCACCACAGACCGATGCTGGCACTAAAACCTCACTCAGTGAGCTGGATACCGCCATAAGCAAACGGGAAAACGCTCATCCAGAGGCGGCGCTCCTAGTGGCCGGGGACTTTAATATAGGGAAACTTAAATCAGTTTGACCTAATTTCTATCAGCATGTTAAATGTGCAACCAGAGGGAAACAAATTCTAGACCACCTATACTCCACACACTGAGACGCGTACAAAACTCTCCCTCACCCGCCATTTGGCAAATCTGACCATAATGCTATCCTCCTGATTCCTGCTTACAAGCAAAAATTTAAGCAGGAAGCACCAGTGACTCGGTCTATAAAAAGTGGTCAGATGAAGCAAATGCTTGCTAAACTACAGGACTGTTTTGCTAGCACAGACTGGAATATGTTCCGGGATTTTTCCGATGCCATTGAAGAGTACACCACATCAGTCACTGGCTTTATCAATAAGTACATAGAGGAAGTCGTCCCCAAAGTGACTGTATGTTCATACCCCATCCAGAAGCCATGGATTACAGGCAACATTCGCACTGGGCTAAAGGGTAGAGCTGCTGCTTTCAAGGAGCGGGACTCTAACCCGGAAGCTTATAGGAAATCCCGCAATGCCCTACGACGAACCATTGAACAGGCAAAGCATCAATAGAGGACTAAGATCGAATCGTACTACACCGGCTCCGACGCTCGTTGGATGTGGCAGGGCTTGCAACTATTACAGACTACAAAGGAAAGCACAGCCGAGAACTGCCCAGTGACACGAGCCTACCAGACAAGCTAAATAACTTCTATGCTCAATTCGAGGCAAGTAACACTGAAGCATGCATGAGAGCGGACGACTGTGTGATCACGCTCTCCGCAGCCGATGTGAGTAAGACCTTTAAACAGGTCAACATTCACAAGGCCGCAGGGCCAGACGAATTACCAGGAACTGTACTCAGAGCATGCACTGACCAACTGGCAAGTGTCTTCACTGACATTTTCAACCTCTCCCTGTCTGAGTCTGTAATACCAACATGTTTCAAGCAGACCACCATAGTCCTTGTGCCCAAGAACACTAACGTAACCTGCTAAAATGATTACAGACCCGTGGCTCTCACGTCTGTAGCCATGAAATGCTTTGAAAGGCTGGTCATGGCTCACATCAACACCATTATCCCAGAAACCCCAGACCCACTCCAATTTGCATACTGCACCAACAGATCCACAGACGATGCGATCTCTATTGCACTCCACACAGCCCTTTCAAACCTGGACAAAAGGAACACCTATGTGAGAATGCTATTCATTGACTACAGCTCAGCGTTCAACACCATAGTGCCCTCAAAGCTCAACACTAAGCTAAGGACCCTGGGACTAAACACCTCCCTCTGCAACTGGATCCTGGACTTCCTGACGGCCCCCCCCAGGTGGTAGGGTAGGTAACAACACATCCGCCACGTTGATCCTCAACACGGTGGCCCCTCAGGGGTGCATGCTCAGTCCCTTCCTGTTCTCCCTGTTCACTCATGACTGCACGGCCAGGCACGACTCCAATACCATCATTAAAGTTTGCTGATGACACAACAATAGTAGGCCTGATCACCGACAACGATGAGACGGTCTATAGGGAGGAGGTCAGAGACCTGGCTGTGTGGTGCAAAGACAACAAGCTCTCCCTCAACGTGATCAAGACAAAGGAGATGATTGTGGACTACAAGAAAAGGAGGACCGAGCACACCCCCATTCTCATTGACGGGGCTGTAGTGGAGCAGGTTGAGAGCTTCAAGTTCCTTGGCGTCCACATCACCAACAAACTAACATGGTCCAAGCACACCAAGACAGTTGTGAAGAGAACACGACAAAACCTATTCCCCCTCAGGAGACTGAAAAGATTTGGCATGGGTCCTCCGATCCTCAAAAGGTTTTACAGCTGCACCATCGAGAGCATCCTGACCGGTTGCATCACTGGCTGGTATGGCAACTGCTCGGCCTCCTACCGCAAGGCACTACAGAGGGTACTGTGAACGGCCCAGTACATCACCGGGGCCAAGCTTCTTGCCATCCAGGACCTGTATACCAGGCGGTGTCAGAGGAAGGCCCTAAAAATTGTCAAAGACTCCAGCCACCCTAGTCATAGACTACGCTCTCTGCTACCGCACGCCAAGTCTTGGTCCAAGAAGCTTCTAAACATCTTCTACCCCCAAGCCAAAAGATTCCGGAACAGCTAATCAAATGGCTACCCAGACTATTTGCATTGCCCACCCCCCCTTCTACGCTGCTGCTACTCTGTTATTATCTATGCATAGTCACTTTTATAACTCTACCTACATGTACATATTACCTCTACACCGGTGCCCCCGCACATTGACTCTGTACCGGTACCCCCTGTATATAGCCCCGCTACTGTTATTTACTGCTGCTCTTTAATATTTGTTTTTCTGATCTCTTACTTTTTGGGCGGTGGGGGGGAATATTTTCTTAAAACTGCATTGTTGGTGAAGGGCTTGTTAGTAAGCATTTCACTGTTAGGTCTACTACACCTGTTGTATTCGGCGCATGTGACAAATAAGGGGGCATCAAATGGCACTTTGACTTTCTCTCCTGTCTTGACTTTATTGGCACATCAGAGATGGGAACATTGTTTTTCAAAGATACTCCCCTTGATTGATGAACGCATAGGGTTGTCTCTCTTGTGATTTTCAGGGAAAGTCAGTGAATTATTTTGTACCGCCTCCACGACCAGAAGAAGAGGAGATGCATATAATTCACTGCAAGTCAGAGGCTCAACCTAAAGTGAAAATATCCTACCCAAGTAAGTCACTGTTGATGTTATCTACATCCTTTCAAATTAGTGTTTTTGATGTGTTTTTTTTTTACAACCTGTTGTGTGTTATCTCTGTGCAGCTGTGCGTGTGATGCTGCTCACGGCAATAAAAGAGATGAGGGTTGGTAAAGGAGCGTCGGTCAACGCCATCTTTGCGTACATTCGCACCACGTACCGGTACGACCTCTTGAAGAACCGCAACCACATCAAGAGGGCCCTGGGCAAGCTGCTGGACGAGGAACTAGTAGAGAGAGTCAAAGGTCGCGGTCTGGCCGGATCCTTTAAACTGGGGAAGAAATACAAGGAAACCAAGAAGAAGACCACCACGGCCAAGTCTGTACGTATTGGAGTCCTTGCAGAAATGCATATTGTCTTCTCAGTTACACTGTCTTCCATAAGATGTAGAGAGTTTGATTATAATTGTGAAATACCCTCACTGTGTAAGCCTCAAATTAGTTTTTCTGTTCTTCTAATGGCATGCACTGCGTTCAGATTACTGCTGTTAAACCCATTGATGGTCTTTGATGGTTTTTGGTTTGGTTTTGCAGCAGAGTCCCTCCGGAGACAGTGGGCCCAGGAGAACTTCCCTAAGGCGCGCAGGGAAGAAGGGGAAGACCTCTTATAAAGACCCTGATACCCCAGACCTCTCTCCCTCAGAGGATGTTAGCCAGAGCTGCCTGTCCCCTGGCGGTCCTGCTTCTGCAGAGGACAGTAGACATGAACAGCAGGAGGGACACCTTGAGGAAGAACGACGCAGCAACACGCTAAGCGCCTCACAGGATCTGTCACCTGTTGCGGAGGCAGACCGCCCAGAGGAGGACGACAAAGAGACACTCCACAACTCCCAGGGACAGGCGACGGAGCGAGTGGATAAAGTGGAAGATGTCCCTGGAGAGAGTAAGCAGCAACCAGGTCCACCTGTCCCTCCGGAAATGCCGCCGGCCACCCGGGTGTCGTTCACCCCCTTCAACACCCCAGACTATCGCTTTGAGTGTATCTGTGGCGAGCTGGGTCTCATCGACTACAAGGCCCGGGTGCAGTGTCTCAACTGCCAGCTGTGGCAGCATGCAGAGTGTGTGAACTACAAGGAGGAAAGCCTAGACACCACACCGTTCTACTGTCCTCACTGCCTGGTCGCCATGACACCTGTCCCGACAGGAGCTACCCTCATCATCTCCCCTTCGTCCATCTGTCATCAGTGGGTTGAGGAGATCAACAAACACATCAGCTCCTCATCACTACGAGTACTGGTAAGGACTTTTATAAGTCTGCACTAAACAGTTATATTACAGTTGAACTTTTACAAATAGTTTGGAGTCTTAATTGTTAGCTTATATTCGTTTATAAATCTGTAATTAAACAGTTATATAACTTGATGGAAAGTGCTGCCAACACTGCTGTTTGTAGTAGCTGACATTGACCCGAGTTGGTCCACCCATCCTGCGTTGGTCCATCCTTCCATTCATCCTTCCATCCTCCCTCCATCCCTCCCACCGTCCCCAGGTGTACCAGGGGGTGAAGAAGCATGGCTTCATCCAGCCTCACATGCTGGCTGAGCAGGATGTGGTCATCACCACTTATGACGTGCTGCGCTCGGAGCTCAACTACGTAGACATCCCCCACAGCAACAGTAAGGACGGCCGGCGCTTTCGCAACCAGAAGCGGTACATGGCTATTCCCAGCCCCCTAGTGGCCGTAGAGTGGTGGCGCATCTGTCTGGACGAGGCCCAGATGGTGGAATGCACCACTGCCAAGGTGAGATGCCTGGAAGGATAATAATAATTATGGGCGGTGGTAGCCTCAATGTTGGAGAGACTGGTCGGAAACCGGAGTGCTCTTCAGATGCCGTAAATGTTATAGCAACAAGAAAGATGGTATTCCTACACCATTTTCGTTAATTACCCTTGGGCTTTTGAGCATCTATGCTGTTGTTTCCATTGTTACAAATTGTTAATTGTTGTTTTTTCTTCATCAGGCGGCAGAAATGGCCCTGCGTCTCTCGTCAGTCAACCGCTGGTGTGTCAGTGGAACTCCTGTACAGAGAGGCCTGGAAGGTTAACTTCTAAATTCAATTTTATAATTAATTGATGCCTACAGTAGTTTTCAATAGTTACCATATCATGCTTCCCCGGTCTTCACATGACTGATCTGTCTCTGTTCGGTCCAGATCCGTCTTGCCTTGTCCTGTTCTTAACCCTAACCTGACAGACTGCTTTGTTCCTAACAGATCTGTATGGTCTGGTTCTGTTCTTGGGGGTCGACCCCTACTGGGTCAAGTACTGGTGGGACCAGCTGCTCTACCGACCCTATCGCCGTGGAAACACAGAGCCACTCTACAACCTGATTGGTCAGCTGCTGTGGCGATCGGCCAAGAAAGATGTCATTGATCAGGTAAGTTGGATAATAACACATTTTGTATGATACAAATGTTTTCGTAACATAACAAGTACTTAGTCTAGTGCCTTATCGGGTCGTTATTGTGAAATAGAATGCGTTTCTAATAGCTTACCTGGTTTAATGGTGTAAAGTCAGTTTAGCCTTTTTTTAGATTCACAAGTATCACTTTTCACTGTTTTCCAGATTCAGATTCCCCCTCAGACAGAAGAGGTCCACTGGCTGCAGTTCTCTCCAGTGGAGGGTCACTTCTACCACCGGCAGCATGAGGTGTGTTCCCAGGACGCCCTGGTTAAGCTGAGGAAGATCCAGGACTGGAGTCTGAAGCTGGGCAGCCTGGACAGACGCACGGTCAACACCATCCTGTACCCCCTGCTCAGACTCCGTCAAGCCTGCTGCCACCCGCAGGCTGTCAGGGGAGAGTTCCTGCCCTTCCAGAAGAGGTAAAGATATAAAATATATATATATATATATATCATCGAGAAGATGTTGGTATGATGAGCTTGACAGATGAGCCTGACACTGTTACTGTTCTAGTAGGGGAAAAATAAGATTTGCACTTGAAATGGTGTAAATGTTTGGACTTAATTGTGCACTTTTCTTTTCTTTTTTTTAGGCCCCATTCACTGTGTAAAGCAGGGTGGGGTTGGGTGGCCGATACAAAGGCTATTGTCTGGTCATGCTGTCTTTGGCGAATGAATTGTTCTTTCTTATGTACCAGTTGGTTCACACAGAGCCCAAATGACTAGCTGGTAATTGGATGACCTCACACATAGAGATAAATAGTATCTATGGCCTCACGTTTATTTGTTGGTTGATAGATAAAGCCCTACAGTTTGTCTGGGTTTCTGGTGCGATGCTGTTTTGTTTGGTTCTGTTTGCCAGTTGGTGAGGTCATTCCTACAATGTGTTTCCGTGGAGCTGTTTGGTTTTGTTGGTCAATAAAGGATGCCTAAAGTGCGTTTCAGTCTCTGGTGCTGCGGTTTGGTTTTGTGTAGATTGCAATGACGTTAGTGACTAACGGATCCTTCTGACCTAATGCCCCTAAAACAGCACCATGACGATGGAGGAGCTGCTCAAGTCCCTGCAGAAGAAATGTCGAGTGGAGTGTGAAGAGGTTCACCGACAATTGGTGTGCGCCCTCAACGGCCTGGCAGGCATCCACATCATCAGAGGTAGACAACAAAACTCCTCCTCGCTACTTCTCTCCAGTGGTTCTGTCTCCTCATCTCTTTCCCATGGGAAACTGACCTGGGAGACTGTGACATCATTGATCTGTGCTTGTCCCTATAATAATGAGCATCCTTTATGCTCGTGCTGTGTGCGGTAGTATAGCATGGCGCATGAAAGTGCTGTATAACACAGAGCGGTGTGGCTTTAACGAGGGCTGCTGTTGTTGTTGTTGTCGGTATCGCCACCTGTAGATGAGTTTGGCGAGGCAGTGGAAATGTACAGAGATGTCCTGAGGTCTTCGGAGGAACACAAAGGACGGCTGAAGACTGATTCCCTGCAGGTATGCACTACAGCCACGCAGCCGGCGTCTAAAGGCCCGCTCTGGACTGTCAAAACCTATTCAACATCAGATTTGCAACCTTTCTGCTCATATTAACTCTCTCATTTGCATGTGCCATCTGCTTGATGCTGGTTAGCAGCAGAAGGAAACCCTTCTGAAGTCCTGAATGTTTCCATTTTCGTCTTTTTGTTTCTGTGTTTTTTATAAACAGAGGCTTCATGCCACGCACAACCTAATGGAGCTGCTCAACGCAAAGCACCCTGGGATACCGCCCACTCTGAGAGACGACCGGCTGAAAGAGGAGGTGAAACACCCGCTGATGATGGTGTTGTGTGTTTGGTTCCGCCCTGACCCCGGACTCCGCGTTGTGTTTCTATGACGTGGCCAAAGAAATCGAAATGTCTTTCACTTTCCTAGGATTCGGCCTACATGTGTACTATCATGTCTTTCCAGGTATACAATTGTGCGCGAATGCTCGTAGAACATGTATATCTGTCCCTCTGTTATGTGTGTTATCTACATAGGCAGAGCAGCTGAGGCAGCACTACATGACCAAACACAACGCCGAGGTGTCTGAGGCCTACCAGAATCTACAGCCTGTACTGCAGAACATCAAGGAGCTCAAACGCAAAGTAAGAGGACCCTCTTGTGCACAGTGCCACTGATTGTTTTGACAAATTTAAGCAGCGCTTGAGGTGGAGGTGTGGATTTTAACCAGTAGATTTGTAGTGGGGAGGGGGTTGAATCTGCTCTTTCCATTTCCAGCTGTGTCGGGTCTCCAGAATCAAGTCGAATAGCAAGCTAGTGTACACAAGATTGGGTTCTGGGTTCCAAGATGAAGAGCCCCTTAACCTAAACATTAGTGTCTCCTCTCATCGCTGTTCTCTATGCCAGGTCAATCTACGATCCCCCTGGTGGCTAGACGTGGTACAGCGGGCCATACAGCACAACGTCGATGACGACCTGGTTTCCCGCATCCAGAACGAACTGACCTGCAGCTACAAACAGCAGGCCAACAAGTTCTCCATGGCTGACAAGTATTTGGATTTGAATTGACTATATTTATAACAATAAGTTGATATTTCCTGTGTTAGTTTTGGCATCTACAGTATTTTAGATTTAGTTTTAGTCTTAAAATACCTTTTTATTCTTAGTCACATTTTTTGCCATTTCATCCTTCGCTTAGTTGTAGTTATTTTCAGCCGACTAAAACTCTGGACAATTTTAGTTTAGTTTTAGTCACAGCCATTTTAGTCACATAATAGTCCGTGCATTTTATTATATTAAATAATGACTATTTAGGCTACCTCTAACTCCTATCATGTGCACGTTCAGATAGCCTTGTCCAGCTAGGATGACTGTCCCCTTGTATACCTTAGCTGGCAACATTCATTATTTACAGTCATTATTTACATACATTTTCAGGCAGTAACCTAACAGGAGTTATTCATTAAGGCTCTCCTTAAGGCATGGAGATAATATGCCTCTCTGTAACAGCAATATTTTCTCAATCACCGCCTCTCTTAAGTGGCTGTACAATTTCTAAGCCCTGGAGCCTCAGTTCGCAACTTGGCACACATCTTGTCCGGCCGCATTAGTGTCTGGCTACAGGGGACTTCTCGTCACCAATTCTGATGTTGCTCTTATGCTCTGTAATATGAACTTTCGATTTTCTGTTAGATTTTCCAACATCATAATAGCCACTTCCGTAACTAGACCGCACATTTCATTCTCCAGGAAATTCTACCCCTGGCTTACATTGTCTTTCCCGTATGAGGATGAAGGAAGAAATGACCCTTGATCATCGCATTAACAGTTCACACAATTATGACGTGGACAATTGCCTGAGGGGAGGATAGATCAAACATTCTGAGAGGGTACATATCCATCTGCTCTTACCAGTCTCTCCCTCTGCTTTCTAGCACGCTTGAAAGCAAATCGAGGGATATTCTGAAAAGCCTGGCCCACAGAGGGGTCCGTAGACAGGACATGCCAATGCTTTTTAATTTTTACAATTTTATTTATCTGTATTTAACCCCCTTTTTCTCCCCAATTTCGATCTTGTCTCCCCAACCGGCTCGCGAGGCAAAGGTCGAGTCATGCGTGCTCCGAAACATGACCCACCAAACCGCGCTTCTCAACACCCGCCCGCCCGCTTAACCCGGAAGCCAGCTGCTCCAATGTGTCGGGGGAAGCACTGTTCAACTGATGACCGGAGTCAGCCTGCAGGCGCCCGGCCCGCCACACGGAGTCGCTAGGGCACCATGAGCCAAGTAAAGCTCCCCCTGGCCAAACCCGGACGACGCTGGGCCAATTGTGTGCCGCACTGTGGGACTCCAAATCACGGCCCGTTGTGACACAGCCTGGGATTGAACCCGGGTCTGTAGTGACGCCTCTAAGCCTTAGACCGCTGCGCCACTCGGGAGGACCATACCAATGCTTTTTAATGGAATATTTAACAGCCTGAGAGATGGGGGAATAAGTAGACACAAATACAGTAGGTTGATCATTAGGAAGGGCAGGTTTTGAACCAATATTTCAAAAAGGGGTAAAAACGAATTACCAGTAAAAACAAAATCTTCTTCAAGCTTCTTCAAGGGGGGGGGGGGGGATTAGTATATAAACTGGTCACATTGCTTTATTAGTCCATACAAGATGGAAAACGGTCTTCTGCTTTTTATCCAACCGCCCCAATTTACACACGCATCCACACATCCACACACGGCTGGAGAAGAGGTCAGCCTATTGGGGGGGTTAAGTTGCTTGCTCAAGGGAACATCGGCGGTACGTGGCACCTGAGACATTGATGCCAGCAACCCTCTGGTTGCCACCTCACTCCGGACAGATTTCTTCAGTAGTGGGATTCGAACAGGCAACTCTCCGGATGCTGGTCCGCTTCTCTAACCTCGAAGCTGCCACCGCCCATTTTCTGAGTCAGCGATACCAAGGCATTATTGACTCAGACATTGTGCATAGAATGTCTGAGTCAGCAATGCCTTGTACAGAGTTCAGTTAAGGAAGACCGTTGTATCCTTTAAATATGAAGGTAACAGCCGGCTTGATGTGATAATCCTAACATGGAGACGTGGCTTCAGTGTCTGACTGAGTGCCAGCAGCAATGTGACGTCTGGGAACAGGTTCTTGGCAACACTTGTGAATATTTTGAATTGTATAAAATTGAGGTCAGAGAACGTGTTACTGTAACAAAGTTAGACTCACTTTCTGTGGGATGGCTTTGTCCAAAATAACTTTGGTATTCACCCAAGAACTTGGCGGTAGGATCACAACTCAAGGGGGAACTCAAGTCTCTGTTGCTGAATTGATTCAGTGTTTCTCTTCGACATGATTCCTTTTTTTTTAAACAGTTGCGGGTTTGATAACCACACTGTCGTCTTTGGATAGGGAGCGTAAAGCTTGCCGCTCACCACGTGACAGGCTCTAATAAACAATTCTGAACCTCATCAGGAACAAAAAGAGAGGACGCATGCTGGTCAACTAGACGACGACAATTATCTACAGAAGCATTCAGGGGGGATGAAAGGGCTCTTAAACCGAGAAGGCCCCTGTAGCCAGACATGATGTGTGCCAACTGAGGTTCCAGGGCTTAGAAGTTGTACAGCCACTTAAGAGAATAACTAATAGAGAGAAGTTGCTGTTACAGAGAGGCATATTATACCCATGCCTTACAAACAGAGAGCCCTGGAAGCCTTAATGAAGAAATCCTGTTAGGTTGCTGCCTGTGAGCAAAGGGTGCATTTTTAGGGGGTGGGGTTTGTTTATTATTTGGATTATGACGCTCTTGTGAAAAACAATAGGAAATGTATGTAAATAATGAGTGTAAAAATGAGTGTGAAAAAGAAGGAAGCTGTACTACAGTGTGACTTCATCTACTATATAAATATGGGTGGATGTCTATCGTTCTCCAAACGCTGACGAAGGCGCCGGGCCGAAACGCGGCCATTTTGTTTTGACCTGTGCTGCTAAGAAATAAGACAATAACATTTCAGTGACTGCAGGTTCTTCCTTTCGTCCGGTAATATGCCTTTTGATCCCAGCACCCAAAGCTGAGAACACCATTTTCTCTTTTTAATATTGTAACCAATGTCAGACATAATTAACCATATAGACTAAAAGGCAGGGGTCGGCAACAGTGATTTTTTTTTTTTTGGGGGGGGGGGGGCCAATAAAATAAAATAACTAAAATCACCAGGAATTGATCAAAAGAATGTAATTTAGCATTCGCACAAATAAAAAAAGAGACGTGATCGTGTCTCAATGTAATCAAGGTATGAAATGATGGTATTTGAAAAGAGCAATCTTTTTTTGGGGCTTGGTTGTGGTCAATTTCCAGTATACAAATGATTATTACTAATCCCCTCCATCTAGTTGCCCATTCCCTGCTATAAAGCCTCAATCAGACCACGCAACTCAAAGATGTCAATTCTGCCATGAGATGATTGCATGAAATAATCTCAACAGATGAAAAGGAGCTTCATGTTAAATTAAATGTCCATTAGTCTCACGTGGAATTGTTATATACTATATATAATTTATTTAAAAAATAAAAATGTAAAAAAATTACGTTTTTTAGGGTATATCGTTGTTGTCACAGTTTTAGTCCTTGTTGACAAGTATGTTTTCGTTGTCGTCATTGTTGACGAAATGAACACGGTTGGAATATATGCCACGTAGCAAACACTTACAGCGACTTTCAGTACAGCTTTGGTATATGTAGGTGATCCCTGCAGGAATTGAACCGCCGACCATCTGGGTGAATGTGTGCACTCAACCATTATGACTCCTGTAGGTTCCGAGATGGGCGTGGCCTGCAGTTCCTGCTCAGCACTCAGATGGAGGATCTGACGAAGTCCCAGAAGTCTGTGCAGGACGCGGTGAAGAGGCTGGAAGGCACACCATCAGAGGCTGTCATAGAGGAGACTGTTCTCTGTCACCTCAGACCTGTCCGCCTGCCACTCAATAAGTAGGCCTCAATGCAAAAAACAAAATAATAATACATTTTAATAATACATGGTAATTTGACTCTTGTATCTTTCCAGCTGTGTGTTTTGCAAAGCAGACGAGCTCTTCACTGATTATGAGTCCAAGCTCTTTTCACACACGTAAGTTAAAGAAACACAGATTTACAATAAATGTACAATAAATTAGCGAATCTGAACCAACCTCGTTGCTCTCTTAATATCTCTGATATCTCCCCCTGTCAGGGTAAAGGGTCAGACGGCTATCTTTGAGGAGATGATCGAGGATGAGGAGGGGCTGGTGGACGACCGTCTCCCCACCACCAGTAGAGGGTTGTGGGCTGCCAGCGAGACAGAGCGGGCCCTGAAGGCCATTCTCTCCTTCTCCAAGGCCCGACGCATGGACCACGACCTGGTGGAAGAAGGAAATACCTTCATGGAGCTTTTTGAGAACTGGAAGAAAGAGTACAAGGTATCCTGACTGACTTACTGTATGTCTGTATACAGTACATTTGTAAAGTATTCAGACCCCTTGACTTATTCAAAATATTGTTATGTGACAGCCTTACTCAACAACAACAAAATAATGTAAAACATTTCCTCATCTATCTACACACAATACCCCTTAATGACAAAGTGAAAACAGGTTTTTAGAAATGTTTGAAAATCTATTAAAAAAGAGAAATACATTATTTACATAAGTATTCAGACCCTTTGCTATGAGACTCCACATTAAGTTTCCATTGATCATCCTTGATGTTTCTAGAACTTGATTGGAGTCCACCTGTGGTAAATTCAATTGATTGGACATGATTTGGAAACACCTGTCTATATAAGGTCCCACAGTTGACAGTGCGTGTCACATCAAAAACCAAGCCATGAGGTCGAAGGAATTGTCCGTAGAGCTCCGAGACAGGATTGTGTCGAAGCACCGATCTGGGGAAGGGTAGCAAAAAATGTCTGCAGCATTCAAGGTCCACAAGAACACAGTGGCCTCCATCCTTCTTAAATGGAAGAAGTTTGGAACCACCAAGACTCTTCCTAGAGCTGGCCACCCAGCCAAACTGAGCAATCGGGGGAGAAGGGCCTTGGTCAGGGAGGTGACCAAGACCCAATGGTCACTCTGACAGAGCTCCAGAGTTCCTCTGTGGTGATGGGAGAACCTTCCAGAAGGACAACCATCTCTGCAGCACTCCACCAATCAGGCCTTTATGGTAGAGTGGCCAGACGGAAGCCAGTCCTCAGTAAAAGGCACATGACAGCCCACTTGGAGTTTTCCAAAAGGCACCTAAAGGACTCTGACCATGAGAAACAAGATTTTCTGGTCTGATGAAACCAAGATTGAACTCTTTGGCCTGAATGCCAAGCGTCACGTCTGGAGGAAACCTGACACCGTCCCTACGGTGAAGCATGGTGGTGGCAACATCATGCTGTGGGGATGTTTTTCAGCGGCAGGGACTGGGAGACTAGTCAGGATCGAGGGAAAGATGAACAGAGAAAAGTAAAGAGAGATCCTTGATGAACACCCCAGTCTGAGGTCTGGAGCAGGTTAAGGTTCACCTTCCAACAGGACAACAAGCCTAAGCACACGGCTAAGACAACGCAGGAGTGGCTTCGGGACAAGTCTCAATGTCCCTGAGGGGCCCAGCCAGAGCCCGGACCTGAAAATAGCTGTGCAGCAAAGTTCCCTATCCAACCTGACAGAGCTTGAGAAGATCTGCAGAGAAGAATGGGAGAAACTCCTCAAATACAGGCGTGTAGCATCATACCCAAGAAAGGCTGTATTTGCTGCCAAAGGTGCTTGAACAAAATACTGATTAAAGGGTCTGAATACTTATGTAAATGTAATGTTTCATGATGACATTTTTTTAATTGCAAAAAGATTTAAACACCTGTTTTTGCTTTGTCATTATGGGGTATTTTGTGTAGATTGATGAGGGGGAAAAACTATTTCATAAATGTCTTAAGGCTGTAACGTAACAAAATGTGGAAGAAGTCAAGGGGTCTGAGTAGTTTCTGAATGCACTATAGATTAGGTCTAGATAGTACTTGTGCTATTAAGAACAATTCAAGCCTTTACTTCCACAATTAGCGTCCTATATTTACACAAATGCGATTCAGGTTACCACATAAGAACTAAAATAAATAAATAAATAAATATATATATGTATTTCATAAATGCTTAATCTAAATCATATTGCATCATCAGGTGTTGCATGAGTACTGGATGGTACTTAGGAACAATGTGTCAGCCATTGATGAGCTGGGAATGGCCACAGAGAGGCTGCGTGTGAGGCTGCCTGATGAACCCAAACCCAAAGTACCCGTACTGCACATCATAGAACCACACGAGGTGAGATAGCTACACCAGTGGACTGGGGGCTGTTGGTTCAACTTGTATTTTACAAACTTTACCTGTTTTTGTTTTTAGCTCATATTATGCATGACATAAGATATAATTCAATATTGAAAGACTGTGATTCAGTGTAATTGAATAAAATTAAAACAATTAAATGCATTTTACTCTGTATAAGGACAGAGTAAAATATTACTGCGCTGCTGTTATTTCAGTGCCCTATTTCACTAATTGCTGTTTTCTGTTTCTTTCTGGGTGTAGGTGGATCAGAACAGGGTGAAACTGTTAAACGACAGAGCAGTGGCAAAGTCTCAGCTCCAGAAGAAGCTGGGCCAATTCCTTTATCTCTCAAATCTAGAGAAGGTAAGCCTGCCATTCGCCTCGGACCATCTCTTCCTAGGCTTTAAAATATAATAGCAATGGTTTTGTTTTTGTCGATTTAGTTTTGTCTTGTCTTGGATTTAGATGTCAAACTCATTTTGCCCCGGGGGCCGCGTTCCTTCTTCAAGAGGTCCAGAGGGCTGCTCTTAAAACGTGTTATATTTCCTTGCCGTCAAAATTTGCAAAAGATAGTCCTCTATCTATCGCTTTTAGAATTTCCGAAACTCCCTGACTGTCAACCTTTAATTTAGGTGGTTATTAGTGAACTGGACACAGTCAAGAAACTGTATAAATGTAGGACCATTATCATTTCTACGCAGTTTCGATTTGATTTGAGTAATTTTTAAGTATTGAGTTAGCTTTCCCGCAAGTGTTTTGTTGCCTTTTTTATATTTTACTCAAACCACCCGCAGGCTAAATTGGACCCCCTCACGGTCCGGATCCGGGCCACGGGCCATATCTTTGAAGAAGTGTCCTACATTCTGTAAGGAAACAAAGCTAAAGGTAAATGTTTGTGTCGTTGTTTTGTTTCAGTCCCAGGACAAGGAGACAGGAGGACTAAATCCAGAACCGTGTCCTATCTGTGCCCGTCCTCTGGGTCAGGAGGTGAGACATGTTATAATCTGCCCATTTACAACACGACTCTGATCAATCTGATTCCCATTGAGACGAGTGTTTTTCTATCTGTGTCTCCCATCAACCTCGTGATCTTTACCACTCTTAATAATCATTCTGAACTGTGATGCTTGGTGTGTATGTGGTGTATTGTGTAATACACACTCAGCCTTTTCATGGTTGATTCATGCCGTGTGTGTGTCTCTCTCTGAATCCCTCTGCTCCAGTGGGCGGTGCTGACCTGCGGTCACTGTTTCTGTAACGAGTGCATCGCCATCATCGTCGAGCAGTACAGCGTGGGGTCGGGCACGCGGCGGAGAGCCATCAAGTGTGCCATCTGCAGACAGACCACGTCCCACGCAGAGATCTCCTATGTCTTCACCACCCAGACAGACAACCAGGGAACAGACATCCCTGTCAAGGTATGCAGACAGACGCACACCTTTGCCGAACATGTAAACTCAGCAAAAAAAGAAACGTCCCTTTTTCGGGACCCTGTCTTTCAAAGATAATTCGTAAAAATCCAAATAAATTCACAGATCTTCATTGTAAAGGGTTTAAACACTGTTTCCCATGCTTGTTCAGTGAACCATAAACAATTCATGAACATGCACCTGTGGAACGGTCGTTAAGACACTAACAGCTTACAGACGGTAGGCAATTAAGGTCACAGTTAAGAAAACTTAGGACACTAAAGAGGCCTTTCTACTGACTCTGAAAAACACCAAAAGAAAGATGACCAGGGTCCCTGCTCATCTGTGTGAATGTGCCTTAGGCATGCTGCAAGGAGGCATGAGGACTGCAGATGTGGCCAGCGCAATAAATTGCAATGTCCGTTCTGTGAGACGCCTAAGACAGCGCTACAGGGAGACAGGGCGGGCAGCTGATCATCCTCGCAGTTGCAGACCACGTGTAACAACACCTGCACAGGATCGGTAAATCCGAACATCACACCTGTGGGACAGGTACAGGATGGCAACAACCACTGCTCGAGTTACACCAGGAACACACAATCCCTCCATCAGTGTTCAGACTGTCTGCAATAGGCTGAGAGAGGCTGGACTGAGGGCTTGTAGTCCTGTTGTAAGGCAGGTCCTCACCAGACATCACCGGCAAAGATGTCGCCTATGGGCACAAACCCTCTGTCGCTGGACTAGACAGGACTGGCAAAAAGTGCTCTTCACCAACGAGTTGCGGTTTTGTCTCACCAGGGGTGATGGTCAGATTCGCGTTTACCGTCGAAGGAATGAGCGTTACACCGATGCCTGTACTCTGGAGCGGGATTGAAGGGTCCGTCATGGTCTGGGGCGGTGTGTCACAGCATCATCGGACTGAGCTTGTTGTCATTGCAGGCAATCTCAACGCTATGCATTACAGGGAAGACATCCTCCTCCCTCATCTGGTACCCTTCCTGCAGGCTCATCCTGACATGACCGTCCAGCATGACAATGCCACCAGCCATACTGCTTGTTCTGTGCGTGATTTCCTGCAAGACAGGAATGTCAGTGTTCTGCCATGGCCAGCGAAGAGCCCGGATCTCTCTGCCTTGGTGGAAGAGTGGGCTAACGTCTCACAGCAAGAACTGGCAAATCTGGTGCAAATCTGGTCCACGAAGAGGAGATGCACTGCAGTACTTAATGCAGCTGGTGGCCACACCAGATACTGACTGTTACTTTTGATTTTGACCCCCCTTTGTTCAGGGACACATTATTCCTTTTCAGTTAGTCACGTGTCTGTGGAACTTATTCAGTTTATGTCTCAGTTGTTGAATATTGTTATGGTCATAGAAATATTTACACATGTTAAGTTTGCTGAAAATAAACGCAGTTGACAGTCAGAGGACGTTCCTTTTTTGCTGAGTTTATATGGACAATAAGTGAACTTCCCTGTATCTGTGTCTTTTAGGGAAGCCACTCTACCAAGGTGGAGGCGGTAGTCAGGACTCTGAAGAAGATCCAGCTAACTGACCCAGGAGCCAAGTGTCTCGTCTTCTCCACGGTAACGCATGTGTGCTTTGCAAACAAGGTGTAAAGAATAACAGAGTAAACAAACTCATTATCACACTTATTGTGACCGTCATTTATTGGCCATGCTGTTTAAAACATCAAAGTAGGATGATGTTGATGATGTGTGTGTTCCTTTTCCCCAGTGGCAGTGTGTGTTGGACATCATTGCCAAGGCTCTGTTCGACAACAACATGGAGTTCTCTCAAATCAATGGCATTCACAAATTCCAGGTTTGTGTTGCATGTCACTCCAATCATAGTTTCTGTACAACTTCTCAGTGGCACAATCGCAAAGCTTTTCCCCCTAAATGAAGAATATTTGTTTTACTTGTAGAGCGAGAGCTGCCACTGAGAAGCTCCCCCCCCCCCCCCCCCCCCCCACGCTGTCGCAGCATCTCTCCTGTAGATACATTTGCTCCAATTATGAAGTTACGGCACGTCTTCATCTCTGTCTTTTAACCTGTGAATTGATCGTCGGTGTTTCAGGAGAATCTGTGTTCGTTTAAATACGAGGAGAAGATCAACATCCTGCTCCTTCCACTCCACACGGGCTCCAATGGGCTCAACATCATCGAGGCTACACACGTCCTATTGGTGGAGCCCATACTCAACCCCGCCCACGAGCTGCAGGCCATTGGCCGGGTGCACCGCATTGGACAGACCAAGTGAGAACACTGGGTTTGCTTTATTACTTTTGTATAGGTATGTATAGGCCATTATGTCTTATTAAGGTTTATATCATGTTATTTCTGTGTCCTCTAGACCCACCTATGTCCATAGATTCCTCATCAAGTCCACTATTGAGGAGAGAATGCAGGCTATGTTGAAGACTGCAGAGAAAATGTGAGGGCCTTTTCTTATACTAAAAACAGAGGCCAATGTTCTATTTCATAGTCATAGGACAACATGTATATCTAAAGATGAAATTGCATCGTTAAATGATAATATAACTAGGTAACTATAGCTTCTGTAAGAATTAGACTACCGTTCAAGAGTTTGGAGACACTTAGAAATGTACTTGTTTTTGAAAGAAAAGCATTTTTTTTGTCCATTAAAATAACATCAAATTGATCAGAAATACAGTGTAGACATTGTTAATGTTGTAAATTACTATTGTAGCTGGAAACGGCACATTTTTTATGGAATATCTACATAGGCGTACAGAGGCCCATTATCAGCAAACATCACTCCTGTGTTCCAATGGCACGTTGTGTTAGCTAATCCAAGTTGATCATTTTAAAATGCTAATTGATCATTAGAAAACCCTTTTGCAATTATGTTAGCACAGCTGAAAACTGTTGTACTGATTTAAAGACGCAATAAAACTGTCCTTCTTTAGACTAGTTGAGTATCTGGAGCATCAGCATTTGTGGGTTTGATAACAGGCTCAAAATGGCCAGAAACAAAATTCTGTCTTCTGAAACTCTATTCCTGTTCTGAGAAATGAAGGCCATTCCATGCGAGAAATTATCAAGAAACTGTAGATCTCGTACAATGCTGTGTACTACTCCCATCACAGAACAGCTCAAACTGGTTCTAACCAGAATAGAAAGAGGAGTGGGAGGCCCCGGTGCACAACTGAGCAAGATGACAAGTACATTAGTGTCTAGTTTGAGAAACAAACTTTTGCAAGTCCTCAACTGGCAGCTATATTAAATAGTACCCGCAAAACACCAGTCTCAACGTCAGCAGTGAAGAGGCGACTCTGGGATGCTGGCCTTCTAGGCAGAGTTACTCTATCCAGTGTCTGTGTTCTTTTGCCCATTTTAATCTTTTATTTTTATTGGCCAGTCTGAGATATGGCTTTTTTTTTGCAACTCTGCCTAGAAGGCCAGCATCCCGGAGTTGCCTCTTCACTGTTGACGTTGAGACAGTTTCCAGCATAATTAGCCTTTTAATTTATAAACTTGGATTAGCTAACACAACGTGCCATTGGAACACAAGAGTGATGGTTGCTGGTTATGGGCCTCTGTACGCCTATGTAGATATCCCATTAACAATCTGCCGTTTCCAGCTACAATAGTCATTTACAACATTAACAATGTCTACACTGTATTTCTGATCAATTTTATGTCATTTTAATGGACAAAAAATGTGCTTTAATTTCAAAAACAAGGACATTTCTAAGTGACCCCAAACTTTTGAACGGTCGTGTAGCTAGTTTTGATTTGAAACGTTGTTCAGACACCACAGTCACAGTGCAATGCGACGCCGTTAGTTCTGAACATTGTAAATGTTGTCATTACCACCACAGCAGCCACAGTGCGACTGCCATGAAGCACTCGGAGGCTGCAGTCCTGATGGTGGCTGATCTGGCTGATCTCTTTACCGAGGACAGCGAGGCCCTGGAGTAAAACCATGCCCCGACCGCACCTGGCCCTGATGTGAAGCTGAAACCTGTCCATCAAGCCACTACAATACTAATCCTAACCCCATCAGGGGCTAGAGCCACACAGACGAGGCCGTCGTACAGATAAGCAGGCTCAAAGCTAAGCAGGCTCAAAGCTAAGCAGGCTCAAAGATAAGCGCACACTGCATCCAGCACACAGTGTTAATAGTAGACAGAACAGTGATATTACACGTAAGACACAATGGAATCGTTGTTGCGCATATTCCACTTTTTACGTAGCTGTTCCAATGGCATCACATAAATGATATGGATACAGAAGAAAACGTAGAAAAAGGAAGCCTGTAAGTAAAGTACCAAATATCACTTTGTGTCTTTTTTAAACTATGTGAAGTGGCAGTTTAATGGTCTTGTTAGATCTCTCTGTCTGGTACAGTATGTTTAGTTCACTTGTTGCCACAGATTGGAAAACGGTGAGGTTTTTAATGGGTGTATATATGTCTCCCTGCAACACACTCAGATTCCACATAATTCGGATGAGTAGCTGCTTTTATGATTCCATTTGATTAGGTTTCACTGAAATATTGTGTTGTTTTTACCTCGGTATTCCCCACGACCCACAATGCATCTAACAGTAGGTCATATATTATGTTAATAGACATCAAACATGCTCCTTCTCCAACTGTTGATATTCTGATGAGGGAAAAACATTCCAGATGATGTAATCACTTTGGTGATTGGTTGAGGTATTCCATCCCTTTTTAAAGAATAAAAGGCTGACATAGGACAGTTGTTTTGAATCTGTTTTGAGTCTGGTTCTTTCGTCTTATAAGTCACGTCAAACTCAGCCAAGGTTGTTAATGTCCATGTTGTAAAAGTTTGCAGGGAGGAAGGAAGCTGTTGTCTTTCACGGCATGAGTGTATTTTGTAGGTTTTGCGGGGATCAACTGAAGCTGGTTGTCGGGTGGGATAATGACAGACAATCAGTCTAACTGTTCAGCTAGTCTTATTTGCAAGAGGAAAAAAAAAGCACATGGATTCCATGTCCGTAAAACTTTGCCTGTAAAGTCAACTTGTAAAAATTGCAAATCATTTTCATCAAATGTTCCTCATGTTCTAGCTTTCTAGCTTCTTCCTCTGTGGTGCTCCTTGTCTATTACAGCCTCACACACTCACTCACACACACACACACACACAGACTCACACAGAATTAGACCATTGGCAGTGTCAGTGAACTGCCCTTGACTCATCAGCAGACCTTCTTTTCCTCTCACGGGGTGCATCCCAAATGGCGCCCTATTCTCTATGGGCCCTGGTCAAAAGTAGTGCACTATAGGGAATAGGGTGCCATTTGGGACAAACGCTGTTGACTGGGGTCCACGCAGCAGTAAAGATTTCCCCATGGCCTTTAAAAAAAACGCATGGACAAAAGACAGCAGATAAAAAAGCAGTACCACCCCTGTCATATTGTCTCTGTTGACATGTTAATGAGTTTGCTTGTTGATGTGCGTAGTAAGACGATGTAGTTGCGTAGTGCAATGTTTACGAAGAGGGCATCGCCGGCCACGGCCCAGTAATATGGCGACGTCCCCAATGGCTCCCGTTTCCCTACATAGTGCACTACTTTTGACCAGAGTCCATAGTAGTGCACTATATCGGGAATAGGGTGCCATTTGGGATGCAAATCTATGTGTGTTACCTTGGACTCCCCTCGGCTCCCCCTATTCATGTGTGGAATCTCATTGTTGGTGGGGACATCATTCAGGCTAGTGTTTTAAGGTCTGGAGAAAGGGAGGGAGGGAGGCTGGTTCTCGGTCCTAGTTCATTAGAGCTGTGTTTGGAGGACTGCAGTGAGAGTGGGCACTACGTCTGAACCTGACAGCTACACTTTGGTGAATAGGTTAGAAGATTCACAGATCTGTGGGAAAGGGCCAAGAAGACAGTAGTCTGAGGTTTGGAGTATCTGACCGTAGAGAAGCCAGAGAGCACGAGTCCCTTTGAAGATGACACCTGCCAGTTTGGTGTTAGCCTGGCTCCTGCTCGCTGTGAGGACAGTCACCTCTGCTGTGTATCTGGAGCCCGAGGAGGAGGGTGAGTTCAGTTCAACTACTTCATGAGAAGGGTTGCAAAAATCCCCCAAATCCACTGGGGGTTTTCTTCTCAGAAACCCCAGTTGCAAGATTTCTGGAATCAGCAGGGAATAAGTTGATAGTAACCTCCAAGCTGGAATTTCTTCAACCAGGATTTTTGAAAAACCAGGGAATTTTGGGAAACGTTTTAGGAGTTTTGCAACCCTATTCGTAGGCAAATCTCAAGTTTACATCTAGAGTCCTTAATTGAAACAATAACAAAGCGTCACCCCGCCTCTGTTTTGGTAAAAAGCTGAGGGATGGCCTGGAGAAATGTACCCACTCTCCCAATTCTTAGACGGAGATATGGATGCAAGAACTGATCATTCATGCTATCAAAATGATAGTTTCAAATGCGTTTTGAGGCGACACAGCGTTTATTTACATTTATGTTGTTTACAAACATTGGAGTTAAACAAGCTTCTATGTTGGATTCTTCAAGAATCAATGGGTACATATCATTCATTTATAAGTCCATAACTTGATGTAATGTGTTTTTTTTTTTGGGGGGGGGGGGGGTCTGTTTCTTGATGTGGTCTTAATGTTGATTGGTCTTGTTAAACAATAAGCACCTGTTGAAATCTAGTGACCACATATATAATAGAGGGGGAGCCCAGAATCAATGTTTTTGACTGAGGAAACATTTTGGAGTCTGGGATGGAACATATAGGAGAATGGAATCTGTAGTTGTAATTTCTTCGTGACCATATTGATGTCACAACTGCCCTTCATAATAACTGGGATAAATATATTTTATAAATAACTCTTGAACTGTATACTTGCAAAAATGGAATAACAATGCATCACATTTCAAATTCGTAACATATTTCAGATGATCTGATATCATGTCAGGGTCAGGGGGACAGGATTTTTTAAATATTGTCCCACTGACCCCTTCCTCTCTTCTAGAGCTCAATGAAACTGTCCTCTGCACCAATGACCAGATGGAGGTGGTCATTCCCAGTGCCTTCTTCCTCAATAAATTGCCACCCATTTATGTAAGTTCGGTGTCAACCCGAATCAATATTTCTCTATATTACAGCTTACCTGCCATTAACTCACTGTGAAGTCTGATATAATAAATCACTGCCTGTGTGCTGTGCTGTGTTGTTGAAATGACTAGAGAACACAGCAACAAGAACCAAATCAACATTTTAATATTAAGGCTGTCAGGTGGGTCTACCGTAGCGCTCTAGTGAGGTCCCTTCCTCTCTTTCTTAGGTCTGGGATTTGCACCTAAATGACCCAGAGTGCCGTGGTGTTGAGATTGAAGATGACTATGTCTTCAGCATCAATACTAATCTCTCTGACTGTGGGACAATCATGGTAAGACTTTGAGCTTTTCCCCCCTAGAAATGCCCTTTCATACTTGGGGAATTTCATTGCCATTCTCTGGTAATTGCTTTGGGAGATTAAGATTCACTTGTCTACGCCAACTATGAAGGATTTAAATCCGTAAAGTAAACAAAGTAGTAACCTTTGCCGTTCGGAGCAACCCTGACAAAGAAGAAAAACATAAGCACCAGTAACATGGAGACAAACTACAGTTTGGATCTCTTTTACCAGCCACATAAAATCCCCATCACAGTAAATTATCTAATTTTACGATGCACCTCTGTTGTATTGAGCTCTGGCCTGACGCCTGGTGTAGTATTGTAGAACTTCTCTGCACTGGTTTGTGCCAGGAAAAAGGACTTTTTATGTCTCTGTGTCCAGCATGGAGGAAGTTAGAGGTAGGTTCGCAAGCCAACGCTAACTAGCGTTAGCGCAATGACTGGAAGTCTATGGGTATCTGCTAGCATGCTTAGTATATACGGATAGCCTTCCAGTCATTGCGCTAAAATCCCGAAGTATCCCTTTAATTGGGGGAGCTCAATGGGAGTTTGGACACAAGCAATGCTCATAATAACTAGCATGAATAACACCTCTTTTCCTTTAAGTTACGTACATGGGCCTCCGCTATCAGTTTCCTGCAATGAAATGATCCCATAATCTGTCAAAAAAAGCGTGAGGGCGAGACCCAGACAGAGAGAAAGAGAGAGGGGAGGGATAAGTAGCCTATATTTAAAAGAAAATGGGAGTGTTGTTCCTTTGCCCTTCTAAGAGCCACTGGACTTTATTCAAAGCAGCGCGGAGTGGGTGGGAGCTCTAAAATGATCTGGATTGACATGGAAATGAGCGTGTTTTCAGGCCTGCTGAATAGCCAGGCTATAATTCATTGGCCCACTTTGTAGTCGTCCCTTTTATACTACCTCTCAGCCGCGTCTCATACAGTGGTGGCGGGAGCACAGCTCCGAGGACAATTTTAACTTTGGCATGGTATAAATCTGTACTCAAGACCATGAGTGTCATTGAAACACTTGCTTAGAATGCACAGAGGCATTTCTTGTAAAGCAAGCAAAAGGTTAACACAGCTTTGTGTGTGTGTGTGTGTGTGGGGGGGGGGGGGGGGGGGGGGGGGTCGGTTCGGGTCTCTCCCCCCTTTCTCTACCCTCTGAGGTTTTACAAGGCTTTTGCTTCAGCAAACCAGCCCTAGTGAAAGTAGTAAGCCCGCTTTGCTTCTGGGATTAGACACTGTTGGGAAAAGAAGGGAATGCCATAGTTAGCAAACACTCCTCCTTTCACCTTGAGAGGTAGAAGTAGACCCTCTTAAACCTCTTGAACCCCACAGACAGGACCGGAGAGAATAGCAAGTGGGAATGTAATGACTCTCCAAAATAAATTGGACTTGCAGATTTTGTCACCCATTGCCATAATCATTGTGGTCTCTCTGTCAAATTGCATGAGTTTGTTAATTCACCATTCATAAGAACCCAAAGTCAGTGAACAGAGCATTATTCCTACAGAATAATGAAGACGTTAGTGCACTATGTAGGGAATAGGCTGCTATTTAAGGCGCAGCTTCTGTGGGTCAGACAGTAGGCCCTGTGTATTTACCCTGGGGTAATAAAACAGTACTGGACAGTAGGGACAAGGGGCAATTCATCCTTCTCAATGGCCATGGGACCAGTCCTCCAGTTGCTCTCAACGGGGATCCGGACACAACCCAGTCACAACCTTTTCATCCAACCCCTCTTTATGGTTTCTGCCTACGTCAGTAGTCTTCTACTAAGCGTTTGAATTGTATTACTCACACATTCTATAGTGACAGAAAATGACAGTGCTGCTGCCTACTGTACGTAGGCGCTGTGGTTGGGGAAAGAGTCATCTTGGAACCCAGAACCAAATCTTGCATGGGCTGGCCAGCTACTCAATTTGAGATTTATGTTTGATGTTTGATATTATGTCACAGGAAATTAAGAAAAGAGTTTGCTGAAGAGGGGTAACTTTTGGTGAATGTAACAGGGTTTGGGACGTGTAGCGTGTGCTAGCTCACCCTTTCATGGTTATCAATCTGCAGTTACAGTGCATTTGGGAAATATTCAAACTGCTTTACTTTTTCCACATTTTGTTACTTTACAGCCTTATTCTGAAATGTATAACAATGTAAAACATCTCATAATTCTACACACAATACCCCATAAAGACAAAGCAAAAACAGGTTTTTAGAAATGTTTGCAAATTTATTATAAATAAAAAAACTGAAATATCACATATACAGCGGCTTGTGAAAGTTTTCACCCCCCTTGGCATGTTTCACATTTTCTTGCCTTATAACCTTGAATTAAAATAGATTTTTGGGGTGTTTGTATCATTTGATTTACACAACATGCCTACCACTTTGAAGATTCAAAATGTTTTTTATTGACACAAAAAAAACAACTTGAGCGTGCATAGCTCAATTTTAGGCTCATCTGACCAGAGTACCTTGGGGAGTCTCCCACATGCCTTTTGGCGAACACCAAACGTATTTGCTTATTTTTGTCTTTAAGCAATGGCTTTTTTTTTTCTGGCCACTCTTCCATAAAGCCCAGTTCTGTGGTGTCTACGGCTTAAAGTGGTCCTATGGACAGATACTCCAATCTCAGCTGTGGAGCTTTGCAGCTCCTTCAGGGTTATCTTTGGTCTCTTTGTTGCCTCTCTGATTAATGCCCTCCTTGCCAGGTACGTGGGTTTTGGTGGGCGGCCCTCTCTTGGCATGTTTGTTGTGGTGCCATATTCTTTCCATTTTTTAATAATGGATTTTTTTTAGAACCCAACCCTGATCTGTACTTCTCCACAACTTTGTCCCTGACCTGTTTGGAGAGCTCCTTGGTCTTCATGGTGCACTTGCTTGGTGGTGCCCCCTTGCTTAGTGGTGTTGTTTCACTTGTAATTCAATATATCACAATTCCAGTGGGTCAGAAGTTTACATACACTAAGTTGACTGTGCCTTTAAACAGCTTGGAAAATTCCAGAAAATTATGTAATGTCGTTAGAAGCTTCTGATAGGCTAATTGACATCATTTGAGTCAATTGGAGGTATACCTGTGGATGTATTACAAGCCTTACCTTCAAACTCAGTGCCGCTATCCACAGTAAAACAAGTCCTATATCAACATAACCTGAAAGGCCACTCAGCAAGGAAGAAGCCACTGCTCCAAAACTGCCATTATAAAAAAGCCAGACTACGGTTTGCAACAGCACATGGTTACAAAGATCGTACTTTTTGGAGAAATGTCCTCTGGTCTGATGAAACAAAAATAGAACTGTTTGGCCATAATGACCATAGTTATGTTTGGAGGAAAAAGGGGAAGGCTTGCAAGCCGAAAAACACCATCCCAACCGTGGAGCTCGGGGGTGGCAGCATCATGTTGTGGGGGTGCTCTGCTGCAGGAGGGTCTGGTGCACTTCACAAAATAGATGGCATCTTGAGGACGGAAAATTATGTGGATATATTGAAGCAACCTCTCAAGACATCATCAGTTAAAGCTTGGTCGCAAATGGGTTTTCCAAATGGACAATGACCCCAAGCATACTTCCAAAGTTGTGGCAAAATGGCTTAAGGATAACAAAGTCAAGGAATTGGAGTCGCCATCACAAAGCCCTGACCTCAATTCATATAGAACATTTGTGGACAGAACTGAAAAAGCGTGTGCGAGTGTGCTAGCAAGGAGGCCTACAAACCTGACTCAGTTACACCAGCTCTGTCAGGAGGAATGGGCCAAAATTCACCCAACTTATTGTGGGGATCTTGTGGAAGGCTACCTGAAACGTTTGACCCAAGTTAAACTATTTAAAGGCAATGCTACCAAATAATAATTGAGTGTATGTAAACTTCTGACCCTCTGGGAATGTGATGAAAGAAATAAAAGCTGAAATAAATCATTCTCTCAACTATTATTCTGACATTTCACATTCTTAAAATAAAGTGGTGATCCTAACTGACCCTAAAACAGGGAATTTTTACTACGATTAAATGTCAGGAATTGTGAAACTGAGTTTAAATGTATTTGGCTAAGGTGTATGTAAACGTCCGACTTCAACTGTATGCTGAGATCATGTGACAATTAGATTGGACTTTATTCAACTAGTTATGTGACTTCTGAAGGTAATTGGTTGCACCAGATCTTATTTAGGGGCTTCAAAGCAACGGGGGTGAATACATATTTACGCACAACTTTTCCTTTGTTTTTAGGCTGTTTTTTTCACTTCAACAATTTTGACTATTTTGTGTATGTCCATTACATGAAATCCAAATAAAAATCAATTTAAATTACAGGTTGTAATTCAACAAAATAGGGACAATGCCAAGGGGATGAGTACTTTTGCAAGGCACTGTACATAAATATTCATACCCGTTACTCAGTACTTTGTTGAAGCACCTTTGGCAGTGATTACAGCCTTGAGTCCTCTTTGGTATGATGCTACAAGCTTGGCACACCTGCATTTGGGGAGTTTCTCCCATTCTTATCTACAGATACTCTCAAGCTCTGTCAGGTTGGATGGGGAGTGTCGCTGCACAGCTATTTTCAGGTCTCTCCAGAGATGTTCGATCAGGTTCATGCCCGGACTCTGGCTGGGCCACTCAAGGACATTCAGAGACTTGTCCCGAAGCTACTCCTGCGTTGTCTTGGCTGTGTGCTTAGGGTTGTTGTCCTGTTGGAAGGTGAATCTTTACCCCAATCTGAGATTCTGAGCACTCTGGAGCAGGTTTTCATCAAGGAGCTCTCTGTACTTTGCTCCATTCAGCTTTCCCTCGATTCTGA